>NW_017190018.1:0-162490 GCF_001704415.2 Capra hircus
AAGAATTATTAAAAAACACCAACAACCACCACACAAAGACTATATATGGTGTTTGCCTTATAAAAATAGTCTTTTTTTTGAAAAGTAATAGTAGGTTATAGAAATAAAAATTAGAAGGAAAATAGAAGAACAATTTTAAAAAGTTAGAAAAAAAAAGAAGAAAAAAAAAAGAAAAAAAAAAAAAAAAATGATTGTAAAAATAGTAGAGATATATCTGGCCCTTTCTCTGGTGTTGTGGGCAGTGTGGGGTCACTTCCAAGGTGGTTCCCTCTGTTTAACTTCTTCTGTTTGCTGGTCTCTTCAGTGTCTGATTTCCCTCCTGACACAGGGGGGCGGTGGTGAACAGTTGTTTTTTTTTTTTTTTTTTTTTTTTTATGCTCACTTGTTCAGTCTCGCTGTGGGGAGGGGGTGATGCTGCAAACAAATAGCACTGTCGTGTGCACACAGTGTCTCAGCCCCGCTGGACCTGTCCCTTCTCGTGGCACACAAACTGCTCTGGCTCTACAATGCTCATCCAGGAACCGTCTGAGGCCAGCCCTAGGCTGCGTGGACATCCCCAGTCTAAGCTGCTCAGGTTCAGCACTCAGGTAGCCCTCAGAGGTGCAGATTCAGTTGGGACTGCGTTTTGTGCCCTTCCCAGGTCCGAGTAGCTCAGGAGTTTGGCGAGCGTGATCGCTGCGGCTTGTCGCCTTTTCTGTCTCTGCTGCTCAGTTTTCTGGGTGTACCGCTGGCATCCCTTGTGAGGCAGATGGTGACTGTCCAGCACCCCCAGAAGTCTTAGCAAAGAAGCCTGCTTGCAGTTTGGTAGGTAAAGTCTCTCCGGGGCTGCAATTGTCCCTTTCCAGCCCTTACGGCTCTGGCTACCTGTCCCCGGCGGGGGATGGTCTGCAGCCGGCTATTTCCGCTCCGTCCTTTGTTCTGTGCGTGGTCCTGGCGGTGTCTTAAGTTAAAGCTTTTTGCATGGTAGCTATCCTACAGTCTGGTTTGCTAGCCCAAGTTAGATCGTTCTGGTTGCGCATGGGGCGTTCCTGCCCGATTCTTACAAAGCACTGCAGCCCGCGCCTCTCGCACTTCCCTGCCCTGCCCCCACATGCTAGTCGCGGATGCAGGCGTCTGTGCTGCTTTTCCGCTGGGGGAGTTACTGTTGGGCTTTTAATCTGTTGGTTTTAATTATTTATTTATTTTTCCTTCCTGTTATGTTGCCCTCTGTGTTTCCAAGGCTCACCACAGACTCAGCAGGGAGAGTGTTTCCTGGTGTTTGGAAACCTCTCTTCTTAAAATTCCCTTCCCAGGATGGGCTTCCCTTCCCGGGACAGAGCTCCCTCCCCACCTCCTTTGTCTCTTTTTTCATCTTTTAGATTTTTTCCTACCTGTTTTTGAAGACAATGATCTGCTTTTTCTGGGTGTCTGATGTTGTCTGCCAGCATTCAGAAGTTGTTTTGTGGAGTTTGCTCAGCGCTGAAATGTTCTTTTGAGGAATTTGTGAGGGAGAAAGTGGTCTTCCCATCCTATTCCTCCGCCTACTTAGGACCACCCCCACAGCCTTTGTTTTAAAGTCTATTTTCTGATATGTGTATTGCTACTCCTGTTTTCTTTTGGTCTCTATTTGCATGGACTATCTTTTTTCCAGTCCTTTACTTTTAGTCTGTATGTGTCCCTTGTTTCGAGGTGGGTCTCTTGTAAACAACATATATAGGGGTCTTGTTTTTGTATCCATTCAGCCAGTTTTTGTCTTTTGGTTGGAGCTTTCAATCCATTTACATTTAAGGTAATGATTGATTAGTATGATCCCGTTCCCATGTACTTTATTGTTTTGGGTTTGAATTTATACACCTTTTCTGTGTTTCCTGTCTAGAGAAGATCCTTTAGCATTTGTTGGAGAGCTGGTTTGGTGGTGCTGAATTCTCTCAGCTTTTGCTTGTCTGTAAAGCTTTTGATTTCTCCTTCATATTTGAATGAAATCCTTGCTGGGTATAGTAATCTGGGCGTTAGATTTTTTTCTTTCATCATTCTTAGAATGTCCTGCCATTCCCTCCTGGCCTGAAGAATTTCTATTGAAAGATCATCTTTTATCCTTATGGAAATCCCCTTGTGTGTTATTGTTTTTCCCTTGCTGCTTTTAATATTTGTTCTTTGTGTTTGATCTTTGTTAATTTAATTAATGTATTCTTGGGTGTTTTGCCTTTGGTTTATCGTATTTGGGACTCTCTGGGTTTCTTGGATTTGGGTGATTATTTCCTTCCCCATTTTAAGGAAGTTTTCAATTATTATCTCTTCAAGGATTTTCTCATGTTCTTTCTTTTTGTCTTCTTCTTCTGGGATTCCTATGATTCGAACATTGGGGCATTTAACATTGTCCCAGAAGTCTCTGAGGTTGTCCTCATTTCTTCTAATTATTTTTTTTTCTTTTTTCCTCTCTGTTTCATTTATTTCTACCATTCTATCTTCTACTTCACTTATCCTATCTTCTGTCTCCATTATTCTTCTGTTGGTTCCCTCTAGAGTGTTTTTTATCTCATTTATTGCATTATTCATTACATATTGACTCTTTTTTACTTCTTCTAGGTCCTCGTTAAACCTTTCCTGCATCTTCTCGATCCTTGTTTCCAGGCTATTCATCTGTAACTCCATTTTGTTTCCAAAATTTTGGATCATTTTCATTATCATTATTTGAAATTCTTTTTCAGGCAGATTCCCTATCTCTTCCTCTTTTGTTTGGTTTGGTGGGTATTTATCCTGTTTCTTTACCTGCTGGGTATTTCTCTGTCTTTCATCTTATTTATATCGATGTGTATGTGGTGGCCTTTCCGTATTCTGGCAGTTTGTGGTTCCTCTTCATTGTGGAGGTTCCTCACTGTGGGTGGTGTTGGACAGGTGGCTTGTCAAGATTTCCTGGTTAGCAAAGCTTGTGTTGGTATTCTTGTGGGTGGAGCTGGATTTCTTCTCTCTGGAGTGCAATGAAGTGTCCAGTAGTGAGTTCTGAGATGTCAATGGGTTTGGTGTGACATTTTTGCAGCTTATATATTGAAGCTCAGGGCTATGTCCCTGTGTTGCTGGAGAATTTGCATGGTATGTCTTGCTCTGGAACTTGTTGGCCCGCAGGTGGTGCTTGGTTTCAGTTTAAGTATGGAGGCATTTGATGAGCTCCTGTCAATTAATGTTCCCTGGAATCAAGAGTTCTCTGGTGTTCTCAGGATTTGGACTTAAGCCTCCTGCCTCTGGTTTTCAGTCTTATTCTTACAGTAGCCTCAAGACTTCTCCATCTATACAGCACCAATGATAAAACATCTAGGTTAATGATGAAAAGTTTCTCCACAGTGAGGGACACCCAGAGAGGTACACAGAGTTACATGGAGAATAGAAGCAGGAGGAGGGAGATAGAGGTGACCAGGATGAGAAGACGGGGAATCAAAAGGGGAGAGAGCAAGCTAGCCAGTAGTCACTTCCCTATGTGCTCTTTGGATCCCTCAGAGATATTCACAGAGTTACACAGAGAAGCAAAGAGGGAGGAAGGAGAGAGAGGAGGCCAGAAGGATAAAAGAGAGAATAAAAAGGAGAGACAGATCTAGCCAGTAATCAGTTCCCTAGGTGTTCTCCACAGCACGGAATGCACAAAGAGATTCACAGAGTTGGGTAGAGAAGAGAAGGGGGAAGGAGGAGATAGAGACGACCTGGTGGAGAAAAAGGAGAATCCAAAGGGGGAGAGAGCAGTCAAGCCAGTAATCTCACTCCCAAGTAAAAATGGGTACTGAAGATTGGGTTTTTAAAGGTAAAAAATTGATAAGAAATACCAAAAAGCAAAGATTAAAAATCTGAAGTAGAGGTTAGATTCTCAAAAATACAATGTTGAAGAAAAAAAACAAAGTCACAAAAATCATATAATATCTATCTATCTATCTATCTATCTATCTCTCTATCTATCTATCTCTATCTCTCTCTATATATATATGAAGTTTGCTTTAAAACTAGGGTCTTTTGGGGGGCAAAGTAATAGTAGGTTATAAAAATGAAAATTAAAGGAGTAATAGAAGACTTAAAAATTTCTAAAAATTAAATAAAATGATAATAGGAAAAAGATATCTAGGACTTTCTCTGGTGTTGCTGCGGACAGTGTGGGTCAGTATATTTTCAGATAGTTCCTTGATCTGGCTTATACTTCTCAAGATCTATAGGCCCCTTCCTATGTAGTTGGTGCTAACTGCAGTGTTTTAACCTATTGCACCTGTCACTTCCAATGTGGTTCCTTCTGTTTATTTTAGCTTCTTCTGTTTGCTGGTCTCTTCAGTGTCTCATTTCCGCTCTGACACAAGGGGGCGGTGTTGGACACTTTTTTAGGCTTATTTGTTCATTCGTGCATTGGAGAGGGAGGAACACCGCAAACAAATACCATTGGCATCTGTGGGGAGTACTCACAGTGTCTTGGCCACACTGGGTTTGCCCCTGCTCATGGCGTGTGTGCTTTCCCAGTCTACACTGCTCAGGCTCTAGGTTGCTCTGCCCGGAACTGTCTGAGGTGGGCCTTGGGTTGCATGCCCTTCCGAGATCTAAGCCCCTCAGGTTCAGGTTCTCGGATACTCCACAGACTTGATTGGGCCTGCATTTTGTGTCCTTCCCAGGTCCGAGCAGCTCAGGTGCTTGGTGAGCACAGTCGCCCCCAGTTGGGGCTGTGTCTTATTGCCTCCCCCGTCCCAGCAGCTCAGTTTTCTGGGTGTACAAAGGGCCTGCCTTCTCAGGTGTGCCTGTGTCTCTCCTGGGGAGCTGATCTCTGGCTGCGACCCTCCTGGCAGATGTTGACCGTCCAGAATCCCAAGAAGTCTAGGTTAGCAATGAAGCCCAGTTGCAGTTTGGTAGAGGATGCCTCTCTGGGGATGCAATTGTCCCCTTCTGTCTCTGGCTGCCCTCGCCTTCCTGTCTCCAGCAGGGGATGATGGGCTGGTCCGCAGCCAGCTACCTCTGCTCAGACCTTTGTTCTGTAACCAGGCCTGGAGGTGTCTTAGGTTAGGGCTTTTCGTGGGATAGCTATCCCACAGTGTGGGTTTCTATCTCAAGTTAGTTCCCTCAGATTGCCTTCAGGGAATTCAGGCCTGGTCTTTACCCTAAGCAATGCAGCCAACACCTCCCTGTCCAGCCCCTGCTTGCTAGTGGTGGGTGTGAGCGTCTGTGCTGCTTCTCTGCTGAGGGAGTTACTGTTGGGCACATAATCTGTGTGTTTTAATTATTTATTTATTTTTCCTCCCAGTTATGTTGCCCTCTGAGGCTCAAAAGCTCGTCACAGACTCTGGTGAGAGTGTTTCCTGGTGTTTGGAAATTTCTCTTTTTTAAGACTCCCTTCCCCAGATGGATCTCAGCCCCTCCCTCTTTTGTCTCTCTTTTTATCTTTTATATTTTTTCCTACCTCTTTTTGAAGACAAGGGGCTGCCTTTCTGGGTGCCAGCATTCAGAAGTTGTTTTGTGAAATTTGCTCAGTGTTCAAATGTTATTTTGATGAATTTGTGGGGGAGAAAGTAGTCTCTCTGTCCTACTCCTCTGCCATCTTAGGACTCCCCCTCCAGGCATTTACTTTAGACATGTCAATACCAGGCACCAGGAACTCTGTATTTTAGTGTCTGGAAGGGGTCTCTGCAGAGCCAAGAAAGAACCAGCTGTGTATCAGTCAGGATTTAACTACAGATTAACAGAAATCTCTCAAGCTATTAAAAGAAAAAAAATGTATCTATTGCAGGAAATTAAGTGTTTACAGAGTTGTGGGAAGCCTAAAGAATCAGGGCTTAGGCTGCATCTTGGAATAATTCCCAGAATACCATCACAGAACCAACCTGTCAAGGAAACTGCTATCCTTGGTCAGTTGGAAAGATGGCAAATCAAGAAGCTGATATAGGAGGCTGCTATCTAAACTGCTGGATCCAAGGACACACCCTCATCATCCATGAATTAGAAGTTGCTGCTGCAAACATGGCTTTCAGTTGTGCCTTGGCTGTGACAGGAGGATTATGAAGGCCATTATGAGCCATTCCACATCTGATGGATCTGTACAGCCTCTCTCCCACTTCAATAAATTCCTAAATAAGATGTAATCTGAAAAATCTAAATCTCATCCAAAACAACGGAGTTTAGAAAGTATAGGTTTTGGCTTTCTAGCTGCTATAGATAGAAAGAACGTTAGGGTCAATGTGGGATGAACCTGCCTCTGGTATCCTACAGAAACCAGCAAGACTTAAGTGCAAGAAATTCCAAAGGGTAAAGGTGACTCACACCCTCGTGCATGCATGTGTTCATGCTCAGTCTCTCAGTCATGTCTGACTCTTTCAACCCCCTGGACAGTAGCCCACCAGGTGCCCCTGGCCATGGGATTTCCCAGGCAAGAATGCTGGAGTGGGTTGTCATTTCCTTCTCCAGGGAATCTTCCCAACTAAGTGACAGAATTCACATCTCCTGCTTGGCAGGCAGATTTTTTACCACTGAGCCACCAGGGAAGCCATTATACAAAATAAAGGATTAAGGTAATCTCAGATATTCCAGGGACTTGTACTAAAAACAAGAGACAAATAAAGAATGAAATAAAACATAACTATTATTCTTAGAGAGCACTAATTTCCTGCTATAGTGTGAATATTTACTGGATATAGACTGTGAGACATTGAAATCTACCTAAGCCTTGTGATTGCAGTGCCCTCCTCCCCAATTTATCTAGGATAAGATCACATACAATCTCTCTAAGTTCTCAGTTTTTATGTAATAAGCAATTTATTGTACTGTTCTGTCCCCACTGATCAACTGGAACAAAACTTTGGTTATCATTCTCCCATCCCTCCAGGTCCTTGAACTTTGGCCCACCCTGAGTCTGAGCCAGCATACAACCTTAACAGCTCTTATGAGAATAGGCTGGCCTCAGTGTAAAATGTTCTCTAATCTATTGTCTGATCAAGCCAGTCCCATTCATCTCACTTACATGCACCTGGTTGTTTCTAGACTTGTTTATCTCTCCCTATAAAAGAATCTCTTCTCTGCCTGATTATTTAGACATCTGCAGATCTCATGGTCGCAGCCTTCTTTCCTATTGTAATAGTGCCCTTTTGCCCCTTTACAAGAATCGTTTCAAATAAAGTGTCTCCTTAATCTAAGTCCATATTTTTTTTTGAAAACTTACAAAATTTCCTGCCTCTGGAACAGGAGGAACTGGTATCAATTGCTCAGTTGGATTTCATAACTTCTGTGAACCAGTGAATGCTTGGTACTTTCTGCTTCATATCCCATCCCCTTTTGAAAGACGGTTTTCCTATTGCAATTATCACAATCCTGTCTTGCCACTGTATGCTGGGTATGTGATGAGAAGGTTACTTGTTTTCTTACTTCACAGGTCTCTGAATTTGAGGAGTTATAACAAAGGCTCTTCATCTGCACCTGCACATTATTTACATAACAAGACTCCAGATTCAAATCTAAGCCCAGTGACTTGATGGGATAATATGGGGATATGAATCCCATATTTGGGGGATATGAATCACAAAGAGAAAGATGGCAATCTGATAGATGTAAGTTGGTGGCCTCCTATCAACTACACCTTTTGGTATTGACACCCTTTTCTAGCCTCTTCCTACACTGTCTGGGCTTGGTCATGAAACTTAGTTTGGCTAATAGATGTACTACTTTCCTAGGACTGCTGTAACAAAGTATACAAACTGGTTGGCTTAAAAAAGAAATTTATTCTCTCCCAGTTCTGGACTTAAAAGTCTGAAGTTATGGTGTCAATAGGGCCATGCTCCCTTTGAAGACTCTAGGGAAGAATTATTTCCTGCCTCTTCCTAGCTCCTTGTGGCTCCCTGTAGGCCTTGAGTATGCTAAAACATACTCTGGAGAGTCTTCCAGCTCTATGATTCAATAAACGAGGGCTTGTTAAACAAACAAACAAACAAAATTAAATGACAATATCCTGTCAAGCTTGGATCTCTCTTGGAAATGAAATAAGACTAGTATAAGGATAGGTCATGTGTAATAGCACCAAGAGCAGAATATTTGTATGACATATTATTTCTTCAAATGGGGTAATATTTTTTTCTCTTATAGTCAGAGGTATATGAAAAGTTAGAAAAAAATAATTCTAAAAAACACAAACAGTCTCCCTCTCTGTTAGTTTCCCCCTTTTCTAAAGTGACTCCAAATCAAATCCTGATATAACAAAAAGTATTATAATGTCATTCTATAGCAAAGCCTATAACGACAGCCTCCCTGATAGCTCAGTTGGTAAAGAATCCGCCTGCAATGCAGGAGATCCCAGTTTGGTTTCTGAGTCGGGAAGATCCCCTGGAGAAATGATAGGCTACTCACTCCAGTATTCTTGGGCTTACCTTGTGGCTCAGTAGGTAAAGAATCTGCCTGCAATGCAGGAGATCTGGATTCAATCCTTGGGTTGGGAAGATCCCCTGCAGAAGGGAAAGACTACCCACTCCGGTATTCTGGCCTGGAGAATTCCATTGATTGTATAGTACATGGGGTTGCAGAGAGTCAGACACAACTGAGTGACTTTTACTTCACTGTAACAAAATGAATGCCAAAGTTCCCATTGACATGACACTAATATCAAACAATTTTGAGTACAAGATCCCAGTACACAACAGGAGAACAGACAATCTCTTGGAGTTATTTCCAACAAAATTTGACCAATAGATAGATATATTCCCCAGCATGCCCCAAATCAAAGCAATAAAAATAATAATTAAATTTTAGTCACTACTAGGAGGACCTAAGATTAATGGTAAAATAACTATTAAATCATGTAGCTATCTACCATCCAAGATTGTCAGTGAATTTCAGAGAATCATCTACAGCCAAATTGAATTATAACACCCAATTCCTATGAACACCAACTGAAAGTTTCAGAAAGAATATACTGAATTAGAAGAAATTCATTCTCTTCATTAGTGTTGAGGAGTCCTGTTCCAGGCCAAAATCCTAAATCTGACCTTTCAGAACTGACCACAGGCAATCACAAAGCTTTGCCTCACAGTTCTTATGGGGAAAAGCTGCCCTTCCTATACCAGACAAGGTGCAGACAGTGTTTTGCAACGTTCTGTAGAGAGCTTCAGTCAAGGACTCAGGCCAACCTGGTACACCAAGCTCATACACATATCTGCATCCCTCACCCAGGTACTTCCATTCAGAGGCCTCCTTTTCAGAAGCCTTACATGAGGTCTTTCCCAGGTGCATCCAGTAAGCCATGGTTAATCGGGGGTGCCTTGAGTAAAGTGCTTTTTCCCACTCTGACTTAGTACTTCCACTTCTGCCCGTCTCTCTCTCACTGACCCCAGCAACCTACACCCATAGAAAGGAAAGGGCAACCTACATCCACAGGAGGGGGTTGTCAGCAATGGGAGGGTCACCCCTGTTTGCACTGAATGTCACCTAATCCTCATACAGTCTTACTCTGGGGAAAAGTGAAACACTCCAGAGTTGGCACCTTTTAAATCCTTTCTCTCTCACCTATTCTGTTTCAATAAATGAATAAATGCTTGATTGCTATTTTCAGTTTGGCCCATTACCCTAATTGACCACTGCCATCTTCAGCACTGGGCAGGCTGACAAATTGGTGCAGTAAGCATAGTTGTCATCTGAGCACAATGCTGTTCTGAAAGAGAAAAAGGCCTAAGGGTCCCACAGGATCCTTGAGGTGTGCTTGAAAATTGTTTGCAAGAGACTGAAGCACTTCACCAGTGGGTCTTGAGGATAACTAGTGTATTGTTCACAGAAACTTTTTGGTTTTCAGGGTGATCCTTCTCGTTGGCCCTTGACAGATAGGGTCACCCAATGGGTGGGTGAACTTAGCAATCTAACAAAATAGCTCTAAACAAGCTAGGAAAGAAGTTCCCTAGCCACAGCTCAAGTCCTCCAGAAATGGAACAAGACTGTCAGATGCCCTGGGAGCTGAGTTTTGTGCAATAACTACTGTTAACTAGAAGGTCTCTAAGGCGAATAAATGTAGCATTTTGTAAATTTAAGATATACAACATGATGATTTTTGATATGCTTATTTGTTATAAAAAAAATTACCACAAAAGAGTTGGTAAAAAACTAACTCACCTCAAAATCATTAATTCTCTCTCTCTCTCTTTTTTTTTTCTTTTTTTGTGGTGAGAACATTAAAGATCTACTCTCTTAGTAATTTGGAATGGTACAATTTTCTTAACTATATGGTCACTATGCTGTACATTTCTGCTCTAGAATTTATTTCTCTTATAAATGGAAGTTTATGTCTTTTACCCATACTCCCCTATTTCTCCCAATTCCTGCTTCTGGTGACCACCATTCTATCAATACTTTTTTTCTATGAGTTCAGCCTTTTGGGATTTCATATGTCAGTGAGATGATACAGTATTTGTCTTTCTCTGTTTGACTATTTCACTTAGCATAACACTCTCAAGATTTTCCCGTGTTATAACAAATAACAGGATTTTCTTCTTTCACATGGCTGAATAGTGTTTATACACACACACCCATATATCACATTTTCTTTCTCCACTGACAGACACTTGGGTTGTTTTCATGTCCTGAAAGTTGTGAATGCTGCTGCAATAAACATGGTAGTGCAGGTATCTCTTAAAGATCCCAATTCCATTTCCTTTACATATGCACCCAGATTGCTGGATCATAGGGTAGTCATATTTTTAATTTTTTGAAGAACCTCTACACTGTTTTCCATATTGGCTGTACCATTAGACTATCAAGGGGCACAAACTTTCAGTTATAAGATAAATAAATCACAGGGATGAAGTCAATAATATTACAATAACTTCTTATGAAGATAGATGGTTGCTAGACATGGTGATCAATTGATAATGCAAAGGAATATTGAATCATTGAGTTGCACACTTAAAACTAATATAACATTGCATGTCAAATAGATTTCAATTTTAAAACAATATTTCAATTTTAAAAAACCAGAAAGGAGAAAAAGAAAATTGACCAAAAATGCAAGAGTGCAAAAAGTAAGAAGATGAATCAATTTCTAGCTACAGGTACCACTTAAGAAAGATTATTCAAGTCTAATCTTAGATGACTACTTGACATCTACTTTATTAACCAATTTTGTTAATGGGTTAGTGGGTTCTGTGAACTGAGACTATTCAAAGACACCATCAGTTCAGTTCAGTTCAGTCGCTCAGTCGTGTCCGACTCTTTGTGACCCCATGAATCGCAGCATGCCAGGCCTCCCTGTTCATCACCAACTCTCGGAGTTCACTCAGAGTCATGTCCATCGAGTCAGTGATGCCATCCGGCCATCTTATCCTCTGTCATCCCCTTCTCCTCCTGCCTCCAATCCCTCCCAGCATCAAAGTCTTTTCCAATGAGTCAACTCTTCGCATGAGGTGGCCAAAGTACTGGAGTTTCAGCTTCAGCATCATTCCCTCCAACGAAATCCCAGGGCTAATCTCCTTCAGAATGGACTGGTTGGATCTCCTTGCAGTCCAAGGGACTCTCAAGAGACTTCTCCAACACCACAGTTCAAAAGCATCAATTTTTCGGTGCTCAGCCTTCCTCACAGTCCAACTTTCACATCCATACATGACTACTGGAAAAGCCATAGCCTTGACTAGACGGACCTTAGTCGGCAAAGTAATGCCTGTGCTTTTGAATATGCTATCTAGGTTGGTCATAACTTACTTCCAAGGAGTAAGCGTCTTTTAATTTCATGGTGGCAGTCACCATCTGCAGTGATTTTGGAGCCCCCAATAATAAAGTCTGACACTGTTTCCACTGTTTCCCCATCAAAGACACCATATTAACTGGCAAAATGCCCTCTCTCTGAGATGCATGCTTTAGCATAAAACCATGAAGTTATACAGACTGATACAGCTAACTCTACATAACAAAAACTGACAACTTTCCAACTGAAACAGCTTGATCAAAATCATCCTAAGACGTTTGAGCCACCCTAAAAACGTACAGGAGTTTCCCTAAAAACTCCTTTAGACTAGCATCCCTATGGATGTAGAGAAAAGGTACACTGAGCTAAAGTTGGTCCAAAAAGAAAAATAATCCAACTAACAGAAGATCATAATGACTTCCCTCCAGGGATCTGCTCTAACCTGTTCTCAGATAACCTTAAAAACACTGGGTGAAATAATATTCCTAATCAATGGGCACCCTGCCACCCTCAATACTTCACATTTTCCTGCTGTAGTCCTTTAGAGTAGTTTAGTAATCTTAGTGGTGAAGTTAGATGATTTATCATATGCTTTCCCCCTTTCTAAACCCCTATTATTTAAGGACTTATTTAAAAATAATCTACCCTCCCATTCTCCCTGTTCAGAAGCCTAAGGGGAGAGTATCAATTACTCCAAGGTCTCTAAGCCACAACTAAAATGGTTATATCTAGGTTTTTTTTGTGTACTAAGTTGCTTCAATCATGTCCAACTCTTTGTGACCCTATGGACTGTAGCCCTCCAGGCTCCCCTGTTCATGGAATTCTTTAGGCAAAAATACTGGAGTAGGTTGTCATTTTCTCCTCCAGGGATATCCTGACCCAGGGATCGAACCCATGTTTCTTACGCCTCCTGCATTGGCAGGCAAGTTCTAAAGTGCAGGAGGTATAAGAGATGCAGGTTCAATCCCTGGGTTGAAAAGATCCCCTGGAGGAGGAAATGGCAAACCACTCCAGTATTCTTGCCTGGAGAATCTCATGGCAGAGAACCCTTGTCGGCTAGGGTCCATGGTGTTGCAAAGAGTCAGACATGACTGAAATGACATAGTGCATGCACATAGACACACACAACCAACACATCGGATTCAACAGGGACATAAGGTTTCCAGAGACAAAATGCAACTATTTTGTCCTCAGGTTCATTATCTAAGACTTGACATCTCCCTTGCGGGGAAAACTTTATCTCCAGAGCACATCAAGACTTTCCTCAATGACCTTATACCTGAAGTGAAAAGACAGTTCCAGGGATTTCTAGAATTGGTGGTTATTGCAGGATGTGGATTACTAAATTTCTCTGCTATAACATCACCTTTATGCAGTGTGACTAAGGAAACTGTGTCGAACCCCTAAGGACTTATCCTATTCAACAGTATCTAAATCCTTAAAAATTTCCCTTTCTTCCACCCTACCTTGGAACTTCCAAATTATCCTTGCCCTTCTTGTTATTCAAGAGTGGCTGGTTAGTGCCAGGTTGAGAGATAAGAATATTCACATCAGCACTCTTCACAACAGCCAAGAATGGAAGCAGCTGAGTGTCCACTGACAGAGGAGCGGATGAAAACAATGTGGGGTGTGTCTGTGTATATATACACACACGTATACATACATATATTTATGCACAGATGTTTCATAATGCCATTGGTAGCAGTGTGGATTGACCTAGAGATGATCACATTAAGCGAAGTTAGACAAATATCATAAGATACCACCTATAGATGGAATCTAAAAATTGATACAAGTAAACTAATATACAAAACAGAAACCAACTCAGAAAATTGACCTATGGTTCCCAAAGGGGAGATGTAGGCAGGGAAGGGATAAGTTAGGAGTTTGGGGTTAGCACACACACACTACTGTATCTAAAACCGTCAACAAGGACCTATACTGTGCAGCACAGGGAACTCCACTAAATACTCTGTAATAACCTATATGGGAAAAGAATCTGAAAAAGAATGAATACATATACTGAATATCACTGCTGTACACCTGAAATTGAAATAACATTGTCAATCAACTAAATTTTAATAAAAATTAACAACAACAAAAAAAGAATATCGTTCTACCAAAACTTGGGGTCATGTTTTCAGTAGGTCTGGTGGTTTCCTGAGGGACTAGCTCTGATGCTTGCCTTTGTATTGACACTTGGACTGCAATGGGTTCCCACGCACATTTAGAATGTGGATGTTCTAAATGCCATTAAGTGTACACTTACAATATGTTTTTCAATATTATTATGCAATTTTTTAATGAAGGCTAGGAGAAATAAATGTATGTTTACTTGTCACAATTATGAACAATAGAGAAGACTAAATCTACTTGCACCATCAGTAAATGGCTACATTGCCCAATCTCATTAAGAATGGATGTGTAGCAATGGTTGCTCTGAGAAACAGTTCTCTGATTCTCTGCGTAAGGCACCAGTTAGTCTGGAGTAGCACAGTTTAAAAGCTATAAGAACTATTCTGACACTGTGACATTGTATCATCGCCCAGTCATGAGTTACATTTTACCAGAGATAAATATCGAAGAATTTGTTTAAGCTGGCATAAACCATGTTTATCTCATTTATCTCTTCAAATTATGCCAAGATCAAATAAGCTGAGTGAAATATTACTGAATTTAAAATTATAACTCTTACATTTATTTTACCACAAAATGACTCTTATTTTGGGTACTTTATTATAGCCATGTAATAATGTATTTCTATTTTTATTCAACAAAAGTTCCCTTAATCTCCAGTACACTGCAAGTTTTTTGTTTTGTTTTGTTTTTTCAAGAAGATATAGGAGATCCAACCAGTCCATTCTAAAGGAGATCGGTCCTGGGTCTTCTTTGGGAGGAATGATGCAAAAGCTGAAACTCCAGTACTTTGGCCACCTCATGTGAAGAGTTGACTCAATGGAAAAGACTCTGATTCTGGGAGGGACTGGGGGCAGGAGGAGAAGGGGACGTCAGAGGGATGGCATCATCAACTCAATGGACGTGAGTTTGAGTGAACTCTGGGAGTGGGTGATGGACAGGGAGGCCTGGTGTGCTGCAGTTCATGGGGTCACAAAGAGTTGGACATGACTGAGCAACTGGACCGAACTGAACTAATAGCAAAACAGTACAGAGAAGGCAATGCAAGTCACTCCAGTACTCTTGCCTAGAAAATTCCATGGAAGGAGGGACCTAATAGACTGCAGTCCATGGGGTCACTACAAGTCAGACACAACAGAGCGACTTCACTTTCACTTTTCACCTTCACGCATTGGAGAAGGAAAGGGCAACCCACTCTGGTGTTCTTGCCTGGAGAATCCCAGGGATGGGAAGCCTGGTGGGCTGCCATCTATGGGGTCTCACAGAGTCGGACACGACTGAAGCGACTTAGCAGCAGCAAAACAGTATAGGCAGGTTACACAATTTATCAGGAAGTTTTGCTTTGCCTCAATTTCCCAACAGATTTAATCATAACTTTCCCTCATCTGAGCCATCCAAATTAAGCCAAATTCAGTAAGTAATTTCCAAATGCTCCCTAGTATATAGTTCTGATCTGTGGTACCACATAAAACAGGTAGTACACATGACACAT
The DNA here is from genome assembly GCF_001704415.2 of Capra hircus. Classification (NCBI taxonomy): domain Eukaryota; kingdom Metazoa; phylum Chordata; class Mammalia; order Artiodactyla; family Bovidae; genus Capra; species Capra hircus. The sequence continues at coordinate 15,267 of NW_017190018.1, forward strand.
ACACATATTTTATGAGTAGTGAAACAGTGAGGAATTATGATCACTCAGACTCTATTTGCACAAGTCTAGGTTAATCTATTTGGGAGTCCTTCAAAAAAACTAACATATGCAGACAAGTTCTTAATGTTAAAACATTAAACATAGCATTGAACATCAAATTTATGAGAAAATTATGGCAGAACTAAGACCTTTGAAAAATATATGAGAATCAGATAGCCAGGAAGCAATCAGAATTGGTGTGACTAGAGTATTTTTAAATAGCACAGAAATTCTGTTATTAAAATACAGATTAAACTTTTGCATTGGTTTCTGTGGAGAAGAATGTATCAATTACTGTTCAAGGTACACTACTGGCACCAGAAATATATATTACATTAATGGTTCAGAAGAAAAGGAACTTAATTCATTTCTACTATTACAAATAAAACTTCAGATAATTCTTAAATGAAATTCAGAGTTCATAAGAATAAAAGTAGGAGAAATATACAGAAGAAAAATTGGGAATGACAAATGAGCCAATCCCTTGGCTTTCAACCTTCAAACCACCTTTCATAATGTTTGCTTCCTCCTTGGGCCCTTTGCTAAAATTATTTTTCCTACTAAACTACATTTAGTAAGTCATAATTAATTCATGCCATCTGCATTATTTTCCAGGTTCACTGTTGATTCAGATTTTGATGAACAATCCATAATTATGAAGGTTTTATAATAATATTATAGAATCACATAAATCACTGTCATGCTTGTGATAGGCTATAAAGTCAAGCAAGCCTTCAGAAACTTATGTACTGCTCACTGATACCAATCATTTAAATGTGGCCATCAATTTATGCTCAAGTCCAAGATTAGTCACACACTGGGCATCTTTAATTTGAATACTGTGCCTACCTCACAAGGTGCTCTGCTCTCCATGATTGGTGCATCAACTACATGCCCAGAAATGTCCATGATATCATCAAGAGCCTATCAGGTGTTCTTTCTCTGATACCAATTTGATGTAAACAAGACAAAAAACAGATACCTGTTGTTTTGGTTGACGTGTTAAGCTTTATGATGGAAACATGCACAACAATCATTAGAATTTTTAAATACTGGAAATAGCTGCTTATTCTTTTCTTTCTATATACATGTAAGAATAAGGATATTGAATAAGAAAGATTTTAAATTAAAAGGAAAGCACCAGGATTATATGGCAGTACTGGCAAAGCTAGAACATAAACAAATTGTATTAGACTTGAATTTAAGTAAACTACATTCAAAGCAGTCACTGAGTTCACTGTGTTCTTACAGACTTAGTACTGTTATTATGAGCGCCATTATATTCCAATAATTTTCTTATCTTTGTGATTCCAATACATACTGCAGTGCCAGATAGGCAGTAGGTGCTTAATGCATATATGTTGAATAGAAGTATTTGTTTTGCCCAGCTTGAAGAGCGTCAGTCTTTGTTCCAACAAACTTGACTTTGTTCCACCAAAAAAAAAAAAAAAAGGTGGTGGTGGGGGGGACAAACCAAAAGTATTTGTGAAAGACATGAGAATGAGAATGTCAAAGGAGCAAAAGTAAACCTCAGTTCTACATCTAAATGCTTCATCAATTACACAATGAGCTTCTTCCTTACTCTTGAGTCAACCCCTGCTCAATAATGGCACACTATCCTGCAATTTAAGCTAGTGATTACAAGGGAGACTGAAATCACACAGACCTGGGTCCATAGCCTGGCAGTGCTACCTACTGTGTGTTATGGGGCAAGTTACTTACTATCACTAAACTTGATTTCTCTCATCTATGAAATGGCATAAAAATACTAACCTCAAAGGTCTTAGTTAAAGTATTCATGACTAAATAAAATATAGGATATTTTTTTTAATCAAAAGGAGGTGGATTTGTATCCTTTTGACTTCTTAGTTCTTTCTTATATCTCTCTTAAAATCACTCCCTAGCCTATAGTCATTATGATGCACAAAGACCTGGGAACAAATATTTTGATTTGCTATGTAGTTCATGGATAGTTCTTTATTATCCTGCTCATGTGTTATTTTTCCTTTCAAGAGAAGGAAGTTCCAGGGAACTTCCTGGCAGTCTGGTGGTTAGGACTTGCTTTCATTGCCAGGCATAGTCTCATTCCCTCATGGGGAATTAAGATCCTGAACCCATGCAGCAGAATCAAAATAAAAAGAGGAGGAGCTTCCTTCAAAAACATAAATAGGGTCTGATAGTAAAATTGAAGCATACAATGCATCAACAGCTCTCAGTCAATAATGATGATACATAGACACACAACTTTTCCCACAATCATCACCTCATTTCATTCTCATTCTCTGTCCCCCTACCTCCACACACACACATTAAGCATTTGAGCACTACAGGCATTACTGTTTCTGTCCTCTGGATGACAAATAAGAACGCAGAATATTGTATTAGAGAAAAGTATAGACTTCATAGTCAGACCTGATATTAAATCTAGGCTGTTTATGACCTCAAGCAGGTTACCTAAGCTGTCTGAACTTCAGTTTTCTATTCTGTAAAATGGGTACTATAATTCTGCCTATCCTAAAGACCTGTTTGAGTTATAAAATGAGATGACAGAAGGCACTTAACACATGGTCACAATCATCAAATCCCAGCAAAGTAAAAGGACTTGTCTCAGTTTATCTTCTTAAAAGCAAGACTTAGCCTAGAATGTAGGAGGCCTGACTCCTAATGTACTAGATCTTCTAGAAATAGCTAATACTAGGATTTCATATTTAAAAAACTGTATCTCTGTCTCCTATAGTAACTAAACAGCAATTGGATTTTATTCATTTGTTCAAATCCTTAGAAATACATCATATTTACACAGTACCAAACCAATCAGTATAACAGTGACATATTCAGTCAATCAATGAGTGATATTGTTCTTATGGCACCAATTTGAATTTTTTGTCATGGAGTTGCTCTTACATTTATCAAATATAATGCCAACAGAATAACACCACCCACATGAAAGATTTGCCCACAAAGTATTTCTTTATCATTAAAGGAACTATCCTAACTCTCTCTCAAGCAGCACGATTTTATAAACAAAAAGCTAAATTGAGAATTTGGATATATTTATAAATGACCAAGTATATTAACTGTGCAAATATTCTTTACAAAATGGAAATAAAACCTCACAAAATCAAATGTCACTGCTTAGCATTATGTGAAGGGTAAATTGGTATACTTAACACTTGAAAAGACTAAGTAAGCATAGGAAGTACTGTACTCAAAACGGTCTGGTTAAAAATGACAGATATTGGGAGAACAAGATGGCAGAGGAGTAGGTGGACATGGAGTACATCTCTCTCCACAGATACATGAGGGATACACCTTCAGACACAGAAATGCAAGCAGAACACCAGCTGAGAGTGGACAGGAGTACCTGACCAGTGGAAAAGAATGTATAGAACCACATAAAACTCAGTAGGACGAAGGAACAAGGGGTAAAACAGGAGTCTTAGTAGGACTAGACCTGCCCTCAGTTAGTGGGAGAACTGAAGCAGGGGTCCAATCCCCACATCAGGGCAATTGTCTGATTCAGAAGAGAAACATTTAAGGTGGAGAGTGAAACAGCTGATCTGTGGCAGCCTAAATGGAATGAGAATCAGGCAGTCCTTGCTGCAGCCATACATACCCCAGACAGGGACACGGGTCCCCTGGAAGAGGCAATAGCTGGGAGCTGGAGTTCAGGGATTGTGGAGCAATCCCAGGGCGAGTGCCACTGTTGACTGTGGAGAGATGGATCGAGGGGATGTAAGGGAGGAGATTGTTGTGGGAAATGCCTGTGGAGGAAAGCTGGGCAGCCATGGAAGCAAGGCGATACTGCTGAGTCAAGCATAGGGGTTGGAACAATCACCATAGCCTCTCCCACAACAGGCCAGCAATGGCAGCTGAACAATAGAGAAGCTGGCTCATCAAACGCCTGATGCATTTAACTACAGAGTAGGACCCTACCCAGGGTGCCCCTTTAAGTGCCTGACATACCAATCTACAGAGTAGGGCCCCAGGCAGAGGAGGCGGGGGGGCTTCTATGTGCCTGAATCAACAGAGCTATGGAGAAAGACTGGCCAAAGAGGCCTGCTGACTGCCAGCTACAAGAGGCTCAAAAAAAGACTCTGATAGGGCCATAACTCCTGTGGTGGAGGCAGTCCATATCCCTGCACACTTAGCACCACCAGGGTCCCCGGAAGCCAGGCAGCTGTGCCACCTTCACGTTCAACTCTCACGGGGGCAGAGCTGCCACAGGCCAAAATAATTCTTGTGTCTATGCCTGCAGGGTTGCTTTGGTCTTGTGACCCTGTAAATTGTGGGCCTCTATGCTTCTCTGTCAGAGAGGGGGTTCTCCAGACAAGAATACTGGAGCGTATTGGCCAATACTGGTTGTCATACCCTTTTAGAGCACTGTATTCCCTGCTTCCCTATCCACAAACCCCCCTGAGTACCTGGTGCTGCCAGAACCCCTGCGACCCAAGCAGCTGCACTACCTCCACCCCTGGCCCTCACAAGGCAAACTCAAGCCCTCAAGGGCAGCCTCAGAAGCTATATATCTCAGTGGATGACCCACATGTAGAGGTCAAAATAAAATCACAATTGAAACCCAGGGGCAGTGAGGCTAAGGAAGAAGACCCAAAACCTTCCCACCAGCTTCACAAGTTGCAGATTAAATCCACACAATCAACTAAGCAGACTCTGTGTTGATGGAATATATAAAAGGTCATTGAGAGCTCCTGCAAAAGAAAACACACTAGCTCTGATAACTGTGGACATTGGAGGCACGGGCATGCAGTAGTAGGATCAGATTATAATCTGAGCTGCCCTCACATCATGCCCAGAGATCAACACAGTGTTGGAGGGCATCCTAGGGAGGTAAGGTGGACTGTGACTACCAGCGAGAGAAAGGACTCTGACAACAGCAACTCAAGAAAACATTTATTATTCTTATTTTTTGACTTGTTCTGTAGATTCTTTTGGATGCTCTTTTTTTTCCCTTTTTTTTCCCTTTGTTGTAGTTGTCGATTTATTGGCACTAAAAAATCCAATTAAGCTTTTGAGCTTTTTTCTTTTCCCTTAGTCAAATTTTGTATTGTTGTCATAAACCTCTGCCTTTATGCTGGGCTTTTGCAGTTCTGTGAAGTTGTCCTCTTTTTTTCTCTCTCTCTTTTTTAAATGTTTTAAACCTTCTTTTTTTTTCCCCTACACTTATTCCTTTGTTTGCTTTTCCTACTGTTCTTTTCCCCTGAAGTTAATCTTTAACATAAATAAATCTTCTTTTGCTATCTCTATTTACCTTTGCATATCTATTATTTCTTTCTTTTTTTCCTCTCCTTTCCTCTCATATTTCTTAGTTTTATTTTCATTGCTTTATTCTCCAATTGGTGCCAGGCTTTGTATGGTTTTCAGTTTGTGCTTTAATTAGTTTTGTTCTAGTAGATATATAGTCTTTGGTTTCCTTTGTTCACCAGGTCAGCTTATTGTACTTTATTTTTGTTGGACTGTTTTGATTTTGATTATGGGTGTATATGTATATGTGTATATTCAGTCACAGTTTCAATTGTTGGTATAAACTTCTGCCTCTACATTGGAATTTTGCAGTTCTGTGGAGTTTTCCTTTTTTCTTTCTTTTTTAATCTTTTTTTTTATAATTTTAATTTTAACTTTTTAAACCTATTACTTTTTTTTTTTGCATTTAGGCCTTTGTCTACCTGTCCTACTGTTCTTTTCCCCTTGCAGTTAATTTTAACTTATATAAATCTTCTTCATTTACCTCTACTTAACTTTGTATATCTATTCTTTCTTTTCTTTTTTTGCCTTTCCTCTCAACATATTTCTTAGTTATGTTTTTATTGCTTTATTCCTCACTTGGCACATTGCTTTAATTTTGTTTTCCAGTTTGTGCTTAAGTTAGTTTTGTTCTTAACTGGTAAATATAACTTTTTTTCCTTTGTTCACCAAGTACTTTATTTTTCTTGGACTGTTTTCACTTTGCTCATGGGTGTATATGTATGTGTGTATATTCCATTATTTTAATTATTATTTTTCTGATTTTGTAACTGTCATTTGTCTGAGGTTCATCTTTGGTTTCTCATTTTTGGATATTTGTTTTAATCTCAGTTAATGCCATAACATAACACTTGTGGAATCTTTGTTCCTGACCAGAAATCAAGCCCTGGGCCTTTGGAGAAGGAGCATTTACTCCAAGACCCTAGACTACCAGAGAACTAACCCTAGGGAGTATCACATAGTGAGAACTCACACAAAAGAAACCACTTGACTACAAGAACCTGCATCACCCAACTACCAGTAGCAGCCTATGTAGGACACTTCATCTAAACAACAAACAAAACAAAAATACAAACCAAATCATCAGCAGACAGGATTACCACCTCACTCAGCCTTGCCCATCAGAGCAAAACAAACAAACAAAAACTCAGCACAAATCTCACCCTATACAAATCTCACACAAACCACTGGACCAATCTTAGGAGGGCAGAAACCAAAAGGAAGAAAGAATTTAACCTTCTTCATGGAAATAATTTAACTTTCCTTTAAGCCTGGGAAAGGAGACCTCGAACACAATAACTTAAAAAAATAATAATAATGAAAAGGCAGAGAAATACTATGCAAATGAAGGAACAAACTAGAAACATAAAAGTCCAAATAAATGAAGAAGAAATAGGCAAACTACCTGAAAAAAATTTAGAATAATGAAAGCCAAGATGTTCAAAAGTCTTGAAAACAAAAATGGAGAAAATTAAAGAATCAATTAACAAAGACCTAGAATAATTAAAGAATAAACACACAGAGACTAACAGCAAAAATTACTGAAATTAAACATACTCTAGAAGGAATCATTAGCAAAATATCTGAAGCAGAAAAAAATAAATCAGTGATCTGGAAGATAAAATGGTGGTAAAAGCTAACAAAGAGCAGAATAAAGTAAAAATAATGAAAAGAACTGAGGATAGTCTCAGAGACCTCTGGGACAATATCAATTGCAGCATTTTAATTATAGGGTCCCCAGAAAAAGAAGAGAAAAAGAAAAGTTATGAGAAAATTTTTGAAAAGATTATAGTTGAAAATTTCCCCAACATGGAAAAGGAAATAGTCAAGTCCAAGAGGCACAGAGTCCCATACAGGATAAAACCAAGGAGAAACATGCCACAACACATACTAATCAAACTAACAAAGACTAAACACAAATAAATAACATTAAAAGCAGTAAGGCAAAAGCAACAAGCAACATACGAGGGTAACTCCATACACTTAACAGCTGATATTTCATCGGAAACTCTGCAAGAATGGCAGGATATATTTTAAAGTACTGAAAGGGAAAAATCTACAACCAAGATTACTGTACCCAGCAAGGATCTCATTCAAAATTGATGGAGAAACAAAAAGCTTTTCAGAAGAAAATTCAGTACCACCAAACCAACTTTACAACAAATGTTAAAGTGATTTATATAGTCAAGAAATACAGGAAAAGAAAAAAAAAATACACGAAATCAACCCCAAACAATTAAGAAAATGGCAATAGGGACACACACACACACACACACACACACACACACATAATTACTTTAAATGTAAATGGATTAAATGCTCCAACCAAAAGACAGAGTGGCCAAATGGATATAAAAACAACACCCATGTATATGCTGTCTACAAGAAACCCACTTCAAAACTAAAGACATATATAGACTGAAAGTGAGAGGATGGAAAAATATATTCCATGTAAATGGTAAGCAAAAGAAAGCTGGGTAGCTATCCTTATATCAGGCAAAATAGACCTTAAAATAAGAAGGCTACAAAAGATAAGGAAGGATGCTACATAATGATCAAGGGATCAATCCAAGAGGAAGACATAACAATTGTAAATATCTATGCCCCCAACATAGAAGCATCTCAATACATAAGACAAACACTGACAGATTTAAAAGGAGAAACTGACAGTAACACAACAATAGTAGGAGACTTTGACACCCCACTCACACCAATGGACAAATAATCAAAACAGGAAATTAATAAGGAAACACCAGTATTAAATGATACATTAGATGAGATGGATCTCATTGATATTTTCAGGACATTCCATCCAAATGCAGAAGAATACACCTTCTTCTCAAGTCCACATGGAGCATTCTCCAGGATAGACCACATTTTGGGTCACAAATCAAACCTCAGCAAGTTTAAGAAAATTTAAATCGTATCAAGCATCTTTTCTGACCACAATACTATGAGACTAGATATCAATTACAGGGGAAAAAAATGGTAAGAAACACAAACACATGTGCTGGGGTCCAGCCCCAGTGGATCCAGGGTAATTCAGCGTCCTAGAAAAAAGCTATTTAATTAGAAGTATAAAGAAATATTAGAAAGGAATAGTGCATAGGAAAATTAGTGGAGAAAAAGAGGCTGAATAACTTGGTTTACGTGGAATACCAATAAAACTCTAAGACAAGGAGTTTGCCGAGTATTCACGCTCCAGATGGGAATTCAGCCAGAAAAGGAAAGAAAGAATGACACAGGGGAATCAGTCTTTCCAGAAACTGATCCGTTTTCTTTATTTTCAGGTTTGCTTATATACCTTTTTTTGCACATAGAGACAAATGGAAATTGTAAAGTCACACGGGGGTCAGTAGTCCTGACCTTTATCAAAATCAGGTGCTTAATATGAATGTAAACAAAAAGATCTTAGGGGTTTTACATCATCTTCTGGCCATGAAGCCTGCTGACGTTTTATGATCCTTTCTTTTCTGATAACTGTCAGTCAACCAGAAACATATTTTCCAGGGGTGATTTTTCTTAAACCAGGCACCACCCTCTGAAGGTACCAGATAAAGTTGCATTCCTATAGGGTAAGGGTGTAGTGGGTTACAATTAAGAAAGGAATTTACTTAGCCTAAGGTTAACATGATTAATCTTCAAGGTTAACACTTATTTCTCCTATATGTTAGTTATATATTCATTAACATGTATAAGGGCAGGGGATTTAGCAGCAAATATTGGCTCAACAAATGAAAAACCCTTCACCAATATAATTTCTAATCAACCCACTATACTATACTAATAATTTTCTAACTTCTCAAAAGAATCTGTATTTAGAAAGTTTACAGCATCTCGTGCCTCTCACGGTTGGGAGGCTGTAAACAATCACATGTGGCTGGACGAACCTCTATAGGCAGGCTAGATAACCTTCAGAGGAGTTCATAAGTTGAAACACTCTTGTCATGTCCAGGAATTTTTATTAACTGGAACTATAGGTTAACTCCTTCTCCGAGAGAGGTGATGGGGGAGAGCCCCCCATAAAGTCAGAGTTGTAGGTGAGAGCATAAAGCAGTAAAGTAGGCAAACTCTGGTTATGGGGTAGATGCTCAGGAACAGGGGGTTTCCTGAGACTAGATACCGCCTTTGCATATCCCGAAGCCTCCTTCCTCATGACCTTTGCCATGGGCGGAGTTCCTCACGCTGGCTCCCGGCACACATGGAAATTAAACAACACATTTCTAAATAGCCAACAGATTACTGAAGAAATCAGAAGGGAAATAAAAAAATTTCTAGAAAGAAATGATGTTGAAAACATGACAACTCAAAACCTATGGGAGGCAGCAAAAGAAGTTATAAGAGGGAATTTTATAGCAATACAATCTTCCTCAAGAAACAAGAAAAACATAAAATAGAAAACCTAAATTTACACCTAAAATAATTGGAAAAAGAAGAACAAAAAAACTCCAAAATTAGTAGAAAGAAAGAAATCATAAAGATGTGAGCAGAAATAATTGAATAAATAAGAAATGAAAGAAAAAATAGTAGAGATTAATATAACTAAAAGCTGGTAAATTGAGAAGATAAACAAAATTGACAGACCTTTAGCCAGACTCATCAAGGAAAAAAAAAAAAAAAAAAGAAGAAGAATCAAATCAACAAAATTAGAAATGAAAAAGGAGAGGTTGCAACAGACAATGCAGAAATACAAAGGATAATAAGAGACTATTATGAACAACTATATGGCAGTAAAATAGATAACCTGGAGAAATTGGACAGATCATTAGAAAAGTTCAATCTTCCAAGACTGAACCAGGAAGAAATAGAAATTATGAACAACCCAATTACAAGCACTGAAATTGAAGCTGTGATAAAAAAAATCTCCCCCTAATCAAAAGTCCAGGACAAGATGGTTTCACAGGGGAATTCTATCAAACATTTAGAGAAGAGCTAATGCTTATCCTTCTAAAACTCTTTCAAAAAATTGGAGAGGAAGGAACACTTCCAAATTCATTCTTCGAGGCCACCATTACCCTGATATCAAAACCAGACAAAGACAACACAAAACAAGAAAACTACAGGCCAATATCACCAATAAACATAGATGGAAAATCCTCAAAAAACTTTAGGAGACAGAATTCAGCAACACATCAAAAAGCTTACACACCACAGTGAAGTTGGATTTATTCCAGGGATGCAAGGATTCTTCAGTGTATGCAAATAAATCAATGTGATACACCATATTAACAAACTGAAAGATAAAAACCATATGATCATCTCAGTAGATGCAGAAAAAGCCTTTGACAAAATTTAGTACCCATTTATGATTAAAACTCTTCAAAAAATGGGCATAGAAGGAACCTACCTCATCATAGTAAAGGCCATATATGATAAACCCATAGCGAACATTATTCTCAATGGTGAAACACTGAAAACATTCCCCCTAAGATCTAGAACAAGACAAGTTTGTCCACTTTAACCACTGTTCTTAAAGATAAATTTGAAAATCCTATCTACAGCAACCAGAGTAGAATGAGAAATAAAAAGAATTCATATCAGAAGAGAAGTAAAACTCTCACCATTTGCAGATGACATGACACTGTACATAGAAAACCCTAAAGATAATATCAGAAAGTTACTGGAGCTAATCAGTGAATTTAGCAAAGTTGCAGGATACAAAATCAATACACAGAAATAACTTGCATTTCTATATACTAACAATGAAAAATCGGAAAGAGCAATTAAGGAATCAATCCCATTAACCAGTGTAACAACAACAACAACAACAACAACAACAACAACAACTATATATATATATATATATATATGAATAAACCTACCTAAGGAGACAAAAGAACTGCACACAGAAAATTATAAGATACTAAATCACTGCAAATGGTGACTGCAGCCATGAAATTAAAAGACGCTTACTCCTTGGAAGAAAAGTTATGACCAACCTAGATAGCATATTGAAAAGCAGAGACATTACTTTGCCAACAAAGGTCCGTCTAGTCAAGGCTATGGTTCTTCCAGTGGTCATGTATGGATGTGAGAGTTGGACTGTGAAGAAAGCTGAGTGCTGAAGAATTGACGCTTTTGAACTGTGGTGTTGGAGAAGTCTCTTGAGAGTCCCTTGGACTGCAAGGAGATCCAACCAGTCCATTCTGAAGGAGATCAGCCCTTGGATTTCTTTGGAAGGAATGATGCTCAAGCTGAAGCTCCAGTACTTTGGCCACCTCATGGGAAGAGCTGACTCAATGGAAAAGACTCTGATGCTGGGAGGGATTGAGGGCAGGAGGATAAGGGGATGACCGAGGATGAGATGGCTGGATGACATCACTGACTCGATGGACGTGAGTCTGAGTGAACTCTGGGAGTTGGTGATGGACAGGGAGGCCTGGCGTGCTGCGATTCATGTGGTCGCAAAGAGTTGGACACGACTGAGTGAACTGAACTGAACTGAACTGAACTGAACTGAATGAAAGAAATCAACGATGACATAAACAGATAGAAAGATATTCCATGTTCCTGGGTAGAAAGAATCAATATTGTGAAAATGACTATAATATGAAATGCAATCTACAGATTCAATGCAATCCCTATCAAATTACCAATGGCATTTTTCACAGAACTAGAGCTATAAAACCCCACAATTCATATGGAAACACAAAAGACCCCAAATAGCCAAAGCAGTCTGGAGAAAGACTTCCTGACTTCATATTATAGTACAAAGCTACAGCCATCAAGACAGTATTGTACTGGCACAAAAACAGAAGCATAGACCATTGGAACAAGATACAAAGCACATAAATAAACTCATGCACCTATGGGTACCTTATTTTTTACAAAAGAGCCAAGAATATATAATGCGGCAAAGACAGCCTCTTCAATAAAGGGTACTGTGAAAACTGCACAGCTACATGTAAAAGAATGAAATTAGAACAGGTCCTAACACCATACACAAAGATAAATTCAAAGTGGATTAAAGACCTAAATGTAAGACCAGAAACTATAAAACTCTTGGAGGAAAACAAACGCAGAACACTCGATGACATAAATCAAAGCAAGATCTGCTATGACTCACCTCTGAGAATAATGGAAAGTAAAACAAAAGTAAACAAGTGGGACCTGATTAAACTTAAAAGCTTTTCTGCCGAAAAGGAAACTATAAGCAAGGTGAAAAGACAACCCTCAGAATGGGAGCAAATAATAGCAAATGAAACAACTGACAAAGGATTAATTTCTAAAACATACAAGCAGCTCATACAACTCAATACTAGAAAAACAAACAATCCAATAAAAAAAGTGGGAAAAAAAGACCAAAACAGACATTTTCCCAAGGAAGACATACAGATGGCTAACAAACACATGAAAAGATGCTCAACATTGCTCATTGTTGGAGAAATGAAGATCAAAATGATAGTGAGATATTGCCTCACACCAGTCAGAATGGTTCTCATCAGAAAGTCTACAAATTGTGAATGCTTAAGAGGGTGTGGAGAAGGCGGAGTGCTCTTGCACTGTTGGTGGGAATGTGAATTGATACAGCCACTATGGAAGACGGAATGGAGATTCCTTAAAGGACTATAAATGGTATTACTATATGGCCCAGCAATCCCAATCCTGGGCATATACCCTAAGGAAACCAAAATTGAAAGAGACACTTGTATCCCATTTTTCATTGCAGCGCTATTTACAATAGCCAAAACATGGAGGCAACTTGGATGTCCATTGAGAGATGAATGGATAAAGAACTTGTGGTACATATTAACAATGCAATATTACTCAGCCATAAAAAGGAATGCATTTGAGTCTGTTCTAATGAGGTGGATGAACATAGAACCTATTACACATAGTGAAGTGAGTCAGGAAGAGAAAGATAAATACCATATTCTGGCACAGGAGGGCCAAGAGGAGCCACTCCTCTTGGAGTTCAAGGTCAGGAGAGGTGGTAGTGAGGAGATACTGCTTGTCCAAGGTAAGGAGCAGCGGCTGTGCTTTGCTGGAGCAGCCGTGAAGAGATACCCCATGCACAAGGTAAGAGAAACCCAAGTAAGATGGTAAGTGTGGCGAGAGGGCATCAGAGGGCAGACACACTGAAACCATAATAACAGAAAACCACTCAATCTAAACCCATGGGACACAGCCTGGTCTAACTCAATGAAATTAAGCCATGCTGTGTGGGGCCACACAAGACTGGCGGGTCATGGTGGAGAAGTCTGACAGAATGTGGACCACTGGAGAAGGGAATGACAAACCACTTCAGTATTCTTGCCTTGAGAATCCCATGAACCATATGAAAAGGCAAAATGATAGGATACTGAAAGAACTCCCCAGGTCAGTAGGTGCCCAATAGGCTATTGGAGATCAGTGGAGAAATAACTCTAAAAAGAATGAAGGGATGGAGCCAAAGCAAAACCAATACCCAGTTGTGGATGTCACTGGTAATAGAAGCAAGTTGCAATGCTGTAAGGAGCAATATTGCATAGGAACCGGGAATGTTAGGTCCATGAACCAAGGCAAATTTGAAGTTGTCAAACAAGAGATGGCAAGGGTCAATGTCGACATTCTAGGAATCAGCGAACTAAAATGGACTGGAATGGGTGAATTTGATTCAGATGACCATTATATCTACTACTGTGGGCAGGAATTCCTTAGAAGAAATGGAGTAGCCATCATGTTCAACAAAATAATCTGATATGAAGTACTTGGATGCAATATCAAAAATGATAGAATGATCTCTGTTCGTTTCCAAGGCAATATTAGAGTAATCCAAGTCTATGCCCCAACCAGTAACGCTGAAGAAGCTGAATGTGAATGGTTCTATGAAGACCTACAAGACCTTTTAGAACTAACACCCAAAAAAGATGTTTTTTTCATTATAGGGGACTGGAATGCAAAAATAGGAAATCAAAAAAACACCTGGAGTAACAGGCAAATTTGGCCTTGGAATATGGAATGAAGCAGGGCAAAGGATAATAGAGTTTTGCCAAGAGAATGCACTGGTCATAGCAAACATCCTCTTCCAATAACACAAGAGAAGACTCTACACATGGACATCACCAGATGGTCAACACTGATATCAGACTGATTATATTCTTTGCAGCCAAAGATGGAGAAGCTCTATACAGTCAGCAAAAACAAGACTGGGACCTGACTATGGCTCAGATCATGAGTTCCTTATTGTCAAATTCAGACTTAAATTGAAGACACTAGGGAAAACCACTAGACCATTCAGGTATGACCTACAGCAAATCCCTTGAGATTATACAGTGGAAGTGAGAAATAGATTTAAGGGCCTAGATCTGATAGACAGAGTTCCTGATGAATTATGGACAGAGGTTCGTGACATTGTACAGGAGACAGGGATCAAGACCATCCCCATGGAAAAGACAGGCAAAAAAGCAAAATAGCTGTCTGGGGAGGCCTTACAAATAGCTGTGAAAAGAAGAGAAGCGAAAAGCAAAGGAGAAAAGGAAAGATATAAGCATCTGAATGCAGAGTTCCAAAGAATAGCAAGAAGAGATAAGAAAATCTTCCTCAGTGATCAATGCAAAGAAATAGAGGAAACCAACAGAATGGGAAAGACTAGAGATATCTTCAAGAAAATTGGAGATGCCAAGGGAACATTTCATGCCAAGATGGGCTCGATAATGGGCAGAAATGATATGGACCTAACAGAAGCAGAAGATATAAAGGGTTGCAAGAATACACAGAAGAACTGTATGAAAAAGATCTTCACAACCCAGATAATTACGATGGTGTGATCGCTCACCTAGAGCCAGGCATCCTGGAATGTGAAGTCAAGTTGGCCTTATAAAGCATCACTATGAACACAGCCAGTGAAGGTGATGGAATTCCAGTTGAGCTACTTCAAATCCTGGAAGATGATGCTGTGAAAGTGCTGCACTCAATATGCCAGCAAATTTGGAAAACTCAGCAGTGGCCATAGGACTGGAAAAGGTCAGTTTTCATTCCAATCCCAAAGAAAGGCAATGCCAAAGAACGCTCAAACTGCCGCACAATTGCAGTCATCTCAAATGCTAGAAAAGTAATGCTTGAATTTCTGAAAGCCAGGCTTCAGCAATACTTGAACCGTGAACTTCTAGATATTCAAGCTGGTTTTAGAAAAGACAGAGGAACCAGAGATCAAATTGTCAACACCAATTGGATCATTGAAAAAACAAGAGAGTTCCAAAAAGTCATGTATTTCTGCTTTATTGACTATGCCACAATAAACTGTGGAAAATTCTGAAAGAGATGGGAATACTAGACCACCTTTCCCCCCTCCTGAGAAACTTATATACAGATCAGGAAGCAACAGTTAGAACTGAACATGGAACAATAGACTGCTTCTAAATAGGAAAAGGAGTACGTCAAGGCTGTATATTGTCACCCTGCTTATTTAACTTCTATGCAGAGTACATTATGAGAAACGCTGGGCTGGAAGAAGCACAAGCTGGAATCAAGATAGCCGGGAGAAATATCAATCTCAGATATGCAGATGACACCACCCTTATGGCAGAATGTGAAGAGGAACTAAAAAGCCTCTTGATGAAAGTGAAAGTGGAGAGTGAAGAAGTTGGCTTAAAGCTCAACATTCAAAAAACTAAGATCGTTGTGTCTGGTCCCATGACTTCATGGGAAATAGATGGGGAAACAGTGGAAACAGTGTCAGACTTTATTTTGGGGGGGGGGGGCTCCAAAATCACTGCAGATGGAGATTACAGCCATGAAATTAAAAGACGCTTACTCCTGGAAGGAAAATTATGACCAACCTAGATAGCACATTGGAAAGCAGAGACATTACTTTGCCAAGAAAGGTCCATCTAATCAAGGCTATGGTTTTTCCAGTAGTCATGTATGGATGTGAGATTTGGACTGTGAAGAAAGCTGAGCACTGAAGAATTGAGGCTTTTGAACTGTCGTGTTGGAGAAGACTCTTGAGAGTCCCTTGGACTACAAGGAGATCCAACCAGTCCATTCTATAGGAGATCCATCCTGGGTGTTCTTTGGAAGGAATGATGCTAAAGCTGAAACTCCAGAACTTTGGCCACCTCATGGAAAATGTTGACTCATTGGAAAAGACTCTGATGCTGGGAGGGATTGGGGGCAGAAAGAGAAGGGGATGACAGAGAATGAGATGGCTGGATGGCATCACCGACTCGATGGAGATGAGTTTGAGTGAACTCTGGAGTTGGTGATGTGCACGAGGCCTGGTGTGCTGCAGTTCATGGGTTCATAAAGAGTCGGACATGGCTGAGCAAGTGAACTAACTGAACTGAATGCTGATATACAGAATCTAGAAATATGGTATTGAATATTTACACAGCAATATTGGAGAAACAGACTTGGAGAATAGACATATGGATATGGGGAGAGGGAAGGAGAGGATAAGATATATAGAAAGAGTATCATGTAATCTTCCGTTACTATATGTAAAGTTAATAGCCAACGGGAATTTGCTATATGGCTCATGAAACTCAAACAGGGACTTTCTGTCAACCTAGAGGGGTCGGATGGGGAGGGAGATGGGAAGCAGCTTCAAAAGGGAGGGGATAAATCAACCTATGGTTGATTCCTGTTGCGGTTTGACAGAAAACAGCAAAATTATGTAATATAATTATCCTTCAATAAAAAATAAATTAAAAAAAGACAGATATCCATTAGACCTAGTAAGTAATTCTTATTATCAAAGATCCGTCATTTAGAATAATGTTACTTATCTTTTAAAAACTCAGTTTTTGCCTATGATCTTACAAATACTTCTCTTTAGACATGTACCAAGATTTAGAAAATTTTATAAAATATTAAGGCTCAAAAACTAATATACTTGCATTCATTAAGTTACCCATGTTGATGTCAGTCACTCAGTTGTGTCCAACTCTTTGCAACCCCATGGACCCCATCAGATTCTTCTGTCCATGGGGTTCTCCAGGCAAGAATACTGGAGTGAGTTGCCATTCCCTTCTCCAGGGGATCTTCCTGATCCAGGGGTCGGACCCATTTCTCCTGCATTGCAGGCAGATTCTTCACTGAGCCATCAGGGAAGACCAAATTATTCATAAATTTTATTAAATTAATTATAAAGTTTTCTCAATATTCTTAGGTAATCAATGGTAGTAATTGCTGCCCACCCTGACCTGCACCACAAAATTCTAAGATTCATACATTTAATTGCCAAAGTATAAATCTTTAGAAGAAAATTTAATATTTGCTGAGGTAATACAAGAGGAATTTTAGGAAGCCCTATTTATACCTTCATGATACCTAACTCTTCTGTTATACTTACACGGATTTAGAATCAGCTAGAATAATTTTCCTTAAAAAGCCTTCAATTAGAGCAAATTCTTAAAATCTTATAAACAAATTATCCTACTACTCACCAAAAGCCTATTAAACATCTTGTTCACTTACATGCCAATCCAACTCTATGCTGAGATTTAATATCCCAGACCAAAAACATCTGGTGATGTCATAGGGGCTGGTCATGTTTTCCAGTTGATAGAACACTCTGCCAGGTGTGGATAACATATGAAAAAGCAGATGTCCCTGCTTGCAAGTGGCATTGCATGTAAATAGGGAAAGACCTACATAGAATGGTGCAAATGTTATCTACTGCTGGTTACACTGAAAGAAAAGGAGGGATGGAGGAAAGTTTGACATGTGTCAGGGGGCCTGTGATCCATATGCAGATACAGAGATCAGTGCCAGATACCAGAGGCAGTACATTTGCTGGGAGTGCTCTTAGAAGCAACAGCTACAGGGGCTTATGAAGCAGGGTTAGGAGGAGGAAGCTGGTCTGTGATACAGGCAGGCAAAAAAAAAAAAAAAAAACTCAGCTCATCTCCCAGGGAGCACCAGGGATGGAATGGCCCTTAAGAGTTCTCTCAAAGTGAGTCAGGAGTCTGGGCTTATGTATCCCTGCCTCAGAAACTTATTGGATACAGGCTCCGTCTCCCTGCAGCCATGCAGAGAAGAAAAAACCTTAGGCAGAGCGGCTCCCTTCAGGCTAGGACAACCCTGGAGGAGGAACTCAGCTAAGAGCTGCCAGACACCTATACTGTCAAGAGCTGGGATCAGGACTGTTTCCATTTTGGAGGTGTTGGGAAGAAGGGGACTTGAGTAGTACACCACATCATCCATTACCATCCACACTTTGTTCCACTACCATCTATGAGTTTTATATAACTTTTGGAAGTAGATTCTTCAGGAATCTGGTAGGCTTTTCCTGAGGGAAACATCTATGAAGAAAATTACAAGGATGAACCATGGCCCCCATGCTGAAGCTGGCTGGTGTCCGGGTCCCATCTGATATTCATCAGCTTCCTCCTACTTCTATCCATTCCAGGTAAACTTTGAGATTCTTGTTGTGCTTCCTGTAGAAGCATCCCTTCTCCGGAGGAACCAGACAAATTCTGAAAGTGGGTTACTGGAAGTGATGGTAAGTGAGGCCACTCATTTGTATCTCTTGTTTCCTGTACTCATGTATTCTTTATTACAGGGAACACCACACAATATGATGACTGCTATGGTCTGAGTGTTTATAATTTCCCCCTAAATTCCTGTGCCGCAATCCTAATGCCCAATATGATGGTATTGGTAGGTGGGGCCTTAGGGAAATACTTAGGCCATGAGGTGAGAGCCCATAAATGGACTAGTGCTCTTGCAAAAGATACCCCAGAGAGATCCCTTGCCCTTTTGTCCATGTGAGGACACAGTGAGAAGATGCTGGCTTCAAGTCATAAAGTGGACCTTCACTAGAAGGCAACCATGATGGTGCCTTTATGATGGACTTCCAGTGTCCAGAATGGTGAGAAATAAAGCTCTGCCATTTAAAAGCTATCCAGTCTGTGCCATTGTGTCACAGTGGCCTGAATGGACAAAGCCACTAGCGCTTAATATCAAGGGTATTCTGGGTCCTTTAGGATGATGCCCCACCCAGCAGAGTATCATGGCTGAGCTGCTACTTCAGCTGGGATTGTTTATTTCATCACTTTCAGGCTGAAAGCATCTTAGTCATGTGGCATATAATAGGACCAGTGGCTCATATGACTGTGTACCTACTGTCATATCTCATTTAGTGTAAACAAGTCTCTTGGTTTGATACTCTTACCTCACAGGTGGAGGCACTAATGTGAGGGTTCTGCTAGTGACCAGGTGAGTCTATACCAATTACATATTCAGTGACTCAGGAAATGACCATCTAGGGTGGGAAGGAAGATATTTCACAGAGAAGGAAAAATGTGTACAAATGCATGATTTCCTGAAGCACCTGTTAGGTTTAAGGTAATTATAAGCATGCCAGTAGAGTTTCAGTATAAGGGTGAAAAGGAAAACTGAAGTAAGAGGTAAGAGGGGGCATGTCATATAGACCACTGAATGCCAGGTTAAAGAAGGCAGACATTTTCAACAGCAAAATATTTTGATGAAATTTATATTTTCCAAAACTTTACTCTGTAAGAGTCTGGATGTTAGGTTAAAAAGAGTAAGACTAGTTAGAAAGAGTTGTAAAAGACAATATGTGCGATGTGAAAAGAAGAGTATTAAAAAAATCACTAAAGGTTTTTGGCTTGAGAAAGGAGAACTTAGAGAAAACTGTAGGAGGAGCTTGACTAGGGGAGAAGATCAGCAGTTCAGTTGGACATATTACATTTCTAAGTGGAGATGTCAAGGAGGCAGCTGGCTGTATTAATATGGATTTTAAGGGAAAGCTCCAGGCTGGGGGTATAAATCTGGGAAACATCAGCAAAAAAATAATTTAAAATTAAGCTACTAAGAGAGATCTCCAGTGGAAAGAGTGTAAATAACAACAAAGGTCCAAGACTGAACCTTGTACTTTCCAATATTCAGAAGTAAGGAGGGTGAGGAGGAATCAAGAGGATGACTTTGTGGAGCTGACTTCAGCTTATAATACACAATCAAGAATTTTCCAGAGGAATTACCTTTCTCGAATTGGAGCTTTCCATAAGGCATGATATTTGATCAAGTTTTGTGACATTTCTTCTACCTTGCTCTGCTAGCTTCACCACAATATTCATGGTTTTGGCCTTGGGCTCTGGGAGTCTTTCCAGTTCTCAGGGTCCACATTAAAGAAGATCCTACACCAACTGCTTTCATCTTCAAGATAAGAGAAATAGTATCTTAAAAGCAGTGGATAAAAAAGCCTTAGAGCAGTGGTTCTCAAGCTTGGCTGATCTCTGTACTCATCTGAATCACTTTACTAAAAATATACACTCCAGGGTCTCTCTCTTAAGCATGGATTAAAGCAAGCCCAAGTAGGGTCCAGATATGATATTACTTAAACTCATGCAACCTTGGTGGACTCGTCAGTAACCATGGAGTTCAAACACCTTTCTATTTCCAGTACAGCACCTCAAATGCTGAAGAAATGCAAAGAACACTTAAAACATGCTATCTTATTACCCTTAGTATCCCTCTCCCCCAGCATGCCCACTCTTCTCCCTTACTTTTTTATTGTGGTAAAATACACATAACATCGAATTTACCATTTTTAAGTGTTCAGTGACCTGGAGAATATTCACATGATTGTGCAACTGCTCCCTATTTTTTAAACATAAGTCTTTTATTGGAACACATTTTGATTCACAGAAAGTTGCAGAGATAGTGCAGACTTTCAAATACTCCTTGTCCAGTTTCCCCTATTGTTAACATCTTGTAACATGATGGAACATTTGTAAAAACTATGAAACCAATATTGATTCTAAACTTCAGATTTCACCAGTTTTTTTTTTTTTTCATTTAAAGTTCTTTTATACTCCTGGATCAAATCCAGGATACTCCCCTTCCTATTAAAAAAAAATTGCATTTAAGTTTATACAAAGGGCTTTCTGAGACCATGCTTTATTTTGCTATCAACAAATTGACTATTTCCCTTTTTTATGTATTAAGGTAGAAACAATTCATACTTTCTAGGCACCAGGAAAAAATATTCCTCCTTGTGGACAAATAGTGTATCTTCCAGATGCCACTGCAGCTGGGCTGCCAGCTGTAGACTCAACTTTGGAAGCAACTTCCACACTTTGACTTCACTTTATAGAGAGGGAGCCAGCAATGGTATCTATGAAGCTAAACTACCTAAACAACACTAAACATCATGAGCAAGATGGTCCTACTTCTCAGCATGAAAAATCAAGCTCAGGCTCATCAAGTGATTGTGTATTCATTCAACATTCATTGTGATCTTACTGTACACTGGCATTATGGTAAGCACTTGAAATACAAATATCAACAAGGCAAAGTCTATGCCCTCAATGTGCTCAATTTAATGGAAGATGTAGACATATAGGAAAGATATCATAATACACTGAAATAAAGGCTAGTGAAAGTACAAGTCGCTCAGTTGTGTCCGACTCTTTGCGACCCCATGGACTATACAGTCCATGGAATTCTCTAGGCCAGAATACTTGAATGGGTAGCCTTTCCCTTTTCCAACACAGGAATTGAACCCAGGTCTCCCACTTTGCGGGCTGATTTTTACTGGCTGAGCCACAAGGGAGGCCCAAGAATATTGGAATGGTAGCCTATCCCTTCTCCAGAGGATCTTCCCAACCCAGGAATTGAACTGAGGTCTCCTGCATTGCAGGAGGATTCTTTACCAATTAAGCTAATTAAGGTAAATGTAGATTACAATAAGTGTGATGAGGTCAAGTGAGGCTTTTCCTAGAAGACACAATGGCTAGGTTGAAAGGAGAGAAAGCTGATCAGGGATGGAAATACAGAATGTTACAAGTATAGTGAACATGAATAAGAGGAACAGAGACATGAGAAAATGTGACAAATCTGGTCCTTTAAGTAGTTTGTTATGGCTAAAGTGTTAGTGTGTATGTGTATGAGAGGAGACGGTTTCTGGTTAAAAAAAGATGAGCCTGTTTATGTGGGAAAGCCTGAATGTGATATGAGATGTTCATGTATTTAGACTTAACTCTGAATGGAATGTAGATTCTTCAAAGAGGTGATCAACTCATATTTCTACTAATCTATACATATATTAATGCGAAACTAAACCAATGCCAAGAATTGCCTACCGCCATGCTTCTCATTTTGTAGGAAAAATTAACTGCTGTTTGTTTTAAGCTACTGTAAATATGTCCTACTAATAGTAGCCTTATGCATTCTTTACTTATAACCCACATCTTCCACTATTGTCTTATATTCCAATCTCTTGTTGAGATTATGTCTTTATGACACTTAGGGATGCTATCCATTCCCAGAGTTATCCCAAGTAGAACCAATGCTGCCAGGTAAAGACAAAGTAGGGACACATGGAAAATACATTTGAGTGGTACAGAAAACATACAGTCACTAAAACGCTTTAAGAAGGAAGATAAGTGAAACTAAGGGGTGCATAATAATCAGATGACATGAGTCTCACAACAGCCTCTTGTGTGAGCTATGCTCAATGACTTGCTGACAGTTCTGCCTCTGAAACAGCACTAACTGGAACAGTTAGAATCAGAGGTATACACTTTTAGAATCAGAGTACCAACATCTCTCTGCATTGGGTAAACTGATTGCAGATAGTATTTAGCCAGTTAGTCAGGATATAACTACAGCTGACCCTCTGAGCAAGGGTTTGAACCGCATGCATCCATTTTTTTCCAATGGTCAATAACACAGTGCAACACACCCTGAGATTGGTTAAATCCATGATTGGTTGAATCCTCTGATGCAGAATCGTGGTTGTGAAGGAACCTCGAATATGGAGAAACCAAAGATATAGAGGGCTGACTATAAATTATACATGGATTTTTGACTGCACAGAAGGTTACTATCCCTAACTCACAGGTTGTTCAAATGTCAACTGTATTGACTGAGATGTGAATGTGTAAGTATATTAAGGGTATGAGCAGGAGTCTAATCTTCTGTTGGTCAGTGTGAACACTTCACACATACTCATTCAATAATTCAGCTCTATTAACTTTATAGCATAAGAAGAAAAGGAGTTAAACTGGAAAAATTAATCTCACTGTAATTAAGTTGTGATTTCAATTACCTGAACTGCTATATTTCATCAAAATGCTTAAAAGTGTATTAATAAGCATGTCTTGTGTTTTTTACTGTTCAACTAAAAGAAAAAAGAAAAAGATAATCAAGGTTATATTCAATGCCACCATTCTAGAAGAAATAGTATCAACAAATTTTGAATTATTGGGTGCATTTTCTTCATTCCATTAATTATACTCCTCATTGCGATCTTGGGCTATTAGAAAAGAAGTATGCTTAGTAATACCAAAGAGACAAATAAAAATCTTTTGCAAGGATTATCATTATAGGTTTTTAGACTGCAAAAACTAATCAGTTTTATGAATGCTTATTCCAAATCATGGTATTATTAATCAATTATTGAAGTGTCACAAAAGTACACTTTTTAAAGATGTGTTATCTGCTTCCTTTGCATTTGACTATAAGACAACTTCTCTTGCTAACGTGGTACTAATAATACTATCCCTGAGTCTTACTTTTTCTAGCTGTTAAATGGTTAGAATTCTTGATATGTTAGGTGTTATGAGGGTTAATAATAAATTTATCATTAAATGGCTAGAGCTTCTGGGAACAATGATCTTCTCTAATCTGTCTTCAGGTTTTCAAAGAAGAGAGATTTTTGCTTAAAAACTCTTCTTGGACAAGTCATTACATATCTCTGACTCTCAGTTCTCTCACTTTTAAAATAGAGACAAAGGAGAGGAGAAGGAGAAGATGGTGGGGGAATAGGACAAGGACACCACTTTCTCCCTCACAAATTCATCAAAAGAACATTTCAATGCTGAGTAGACTTCACAAGACAACTTCTGATTGCTGGCAGAGGACATCAGGCACCCAGAAAAGCAGATCATTGTCTTCAAAAACAGGTAGGAAAAATATAAAAGACAGAAAAAAGAGACAAAAGAGGTAGGGAGGGAGCTCCATCCCAGGAAGGGAGTCTTAAAAAGAGAGAAGTTTCCAAACACCAGGAAACACTCTCACGGCCAAGCCTGTGGTGAGCCTTGGAAGCACAGAGGGCAACATAACAGGGAGGAAAAATAAATAAATAATTAAAAGCAACGGATTGCGAGCCCAAAGGTAACTCCCCCAGGGGAGAAGCAGCGCAGACGCCTGCATCTGCCACTAGCAAGCGGGGGCTGGGCAGGGAGGCGCTGGCTGCAGTGCTTTCTAAGAATCAGGTCTGAATGCCCCGATCGTAACCAGAGTGAACTAACTTGGGCTAGCTAACCAGATTATGGAATAGCTACCGCACAAAAAGCTCTAACATAAGACACTGCCAGGACCACACACAGAACAAAGGATTGAACAGAATTAGCCTGCTGCAGACCATCCCCCTCCAGTGATAGGCAGCCATAACCGGAAGGGCTGGAAGGGGGCAATGGCAGCCCCAGAGAAACTTCCAAACTGCAAGCAAGCTTCTTTGCTAACTAAGACTTCTTGGGCTTCTGGACAGTCACCATCTGCCTAATAAGGAGCGCCAGTTGTACACGCAGAAAACTGAGCAGCAGGGTCAGGAAAGGCGATAAATCGCAGTGAGTGCATTCGCCAAACTGCCGAGCTGCTGGGACCTAGGAAGGGCACAAAACGCAGGCCCGACCGAGTCTGTGCCTCTGAGGACTACGTGAGTGCCTGAGCTTGAGCAGCTTAGACTGGGGAGGTGCATGCAGCCCAGGGCCAGCCTCAGACGGTTCCCGGTGGAGCAACCAAGAGCCTGAGTGGTGTGCGCTGTGAGTGGGGACAGGCCCAGTGGGGCTGAGACACTATGAACACACACCAGTGTTATTTGTTTGCAGCATCCCTCCCTCCCCACACCACGACTGAACAAGTGAGCCTAAAAAAAAAAAAAAAAAGTGTCCACCACCGTCCCCCTTGTGTCAGGGTGGAAAAAAGACACTGAAGAGACCAGCAAACAGAAGAAGCTAAAACAGAGGGAACTGCCTTGGAAGTATAGATCTTAAGAAATATAGGCCAGACTAAGGAACTATCCGAAAATGAACTGGCCCCACACTGCCCACAACACCACCAGAGAAAGTCCCAGACTTACTTTTACTATTTTTACCAACATTCTTTCTTGTTTTTTTTTTCTTCTTTTCTTTTTCTTCTTTTTGTTTAAATTTTATTTGAACATTTTTAAATTTTTAACTTCTTAAAACAAACGCCATATATATATATGTATATATACATATATATACATATATATATATTTTGTGGTCATTGTTTTATATATATATGTTTATATATATATATATATATATATATATATATATATATTTTTGTGGTCATTTTTTTAAATAATTCCTGTGACTTTTTTTCTTTCTTGTTCTTCATCTTTTCTTTAATATTGTATTTGTGAAAATCCAACCTATACACTAGATTTTTAATCTTTGCTTTTTGGTATTTGTTATCAATTTTGTACCTTTAAAAACCTAATCTTCAGTACCCATTTTTACTTGAGAGTGAGATTACTGGCTTGACCACTCTCTCCTCCTTTGAACTCTCCTTTTTCTCCACCGGGTCGCCTCTGTCTCCTCCCTCCCCCTTCTCTTCTCTACCCAACTCTGTGAATCTCTGTGTGTTCCAGACAGTGGAGAACACTTTGGGAACTGTTTACTGGCTGGATCTGTCTCTCTCCTTTTCCTTTCCCTCTTTTCCCTCCTGGCTACCTCTGTCTCCTTCCTCCCTCTCCTCTTCTCTGTTTAACTCTGTGGACATCTCTGAGCGGTCCAGACACTGGAGTGCACATAAGGAAGTGATTACTGGCTAGCTTGCTCTCTCCTCTTCTGATCCCACCTCATCTCATTCCAGTCACCTCTAACTCCCCCCTCCCTCTTCTCTTCTCCATGTAATTCAGTGAGCCTCTCTGGATGTCCCTCAATGTGGAGAAACTTTTCATTTCTAACCTAGATGTTTTATCATTGGTGCTGTATAGATGGAGAAGTCTTGAGGCTACTGTAAAAATACAACCAGAAGCAGGAGACTAAAGTCCAAATCCTGAGAACATCAGAGAACTCCTGACTCCAAGGAACATTAATCAATAGGAACTCATCAAATGCCTCCATACTACACTGAAACCAAGCACCACCCAAGGGCCAACAAGTTCCAGAGCAAGACATACCATGCAAATTCTCCAGCAACACAGGAACACACCCCTGAGCTTCAATATACAGGCAGCTCAAGTTACTCCAAAGTCATTGACATCTCATAACTCATTACTGGACACTTCATTGCACTCCAAAGAGAAGAAATTCAGCTCCAACCACCAGAACTCCGACAAAAGCTTCCCTAACCAAGAAACCTTGACAAGCCACTGATACAACCCCATCCACAGCAAGGAGACTCAATAATAGAGAGAGCTCCACTAACTGCCAGAATAAAGAAAGGCCACCCCAAACGCAGTAATATAACCAAGATGAAGAGACAGAGGAATACTCAGCAGGTAAAGGAACAGGAGAAATGCCCATCAAACCAAAAAAAAGAGGAAGAGATAGGCAATCTACTTGATAAAGAATTCTGAATAATGATAGTGAAAATGATCCAAAATCTTGAAATCAAAATGGAATCACAGATAAATAGCCTAGAGAAAAGGATTGAGAAGATGCAAGAAAGGTTTAACAAGGACCTAGAAGAAATAAGAAAGAGTCAATATATAATGAATAATGCAATAAATGAGATCAGAAACACTCTGGAGGCAACAAATAGTAGAATAATGGAGGCAGAGGATAGGATTAGTGAAATAGAAGATAGAATGGTAGAAATAAATGAATCAGAGAGGAAAAAAAGAAAAACGAATTAAAAGAAATGAGGACAATCTCAGAGACCTCCAAGACAATATGAGATGTGCCAACATTCGAATTATAGGAGTTCCAGAAGAAGAAGAGAAAAAGAAAGACCATGAAAAAATACTTGAGGAGATAATATTTGAAAACCTCCCTAAAGTGGGGAAGGAAATAATCACCAAAGTTCAGGAAACCCAGAGAGTCCCAAACAGGATAAACCCATGGTGAAACACCCCAAGGCACATATTAATCAAATTAACAAAGATCAAATATAAAGAACAAATATTAAAAGCAGCAAGAAAAAAACAACAAATAACACAGAAGGGGATTCCCATAAGGATAACAGCTGATCTTTCAATAGAAACTCTTCAGGCTAGAGGGAATGGCAAGACATACTTAAAGTGATGAAAGAAAATAACCTACAGCCCAGATTATTGTACCCAGCAAGGATCTCATTCAAATATGAAGGAGAAATCACAAGCTTTACAGACAAGCAAAAGCTGAGAGAATTCAGCACCACCAAACCAGCTCTCCAACAAATGCTAAAGGATCTTCTCTAGACAGGAAACACCAAAAGGGTGTATAAACCCGAACCCCAAACAATAAAGTAAATGGCAACGGGATCATACTTATCAATAATTACCTAAACGTAAATGGGTTGAATGCCCCAACCAAAAGAAAAACACTGGCTGAATGGATACAAAAACAAGACCCCTATATATGCTATCTACAAGAGACCTATCTCAAAACAAGGGACACATACAGACTGAATGTAAAGGGCTGGAAAAAGATATTCCATGCAAATAGAGACCAAAAGAAAGCAGGAGTAGCTATACTCCTATCAGATAAAATATACTTTAAAACAAAGGCTGTGAAAAAAGACAAAGAAGGACTCTACATAATGATCAAAGGATCAATCAAAGAAGACGATATAACAATTATAAATATATGTGCACCCAACATAGGAGCACCGCAATATGTAAGACAAATGCTAACAAGTATGAAGGGGAAATTAACAATAACACAATAATAGTGGAGACTTTAATACCCCACTCACACCTATGGACAGATCAACTAAACAGAAAATTAACAAAGAAACACAAACTTTAAATGATACAATAAACCAATTAGACCTAATTAATATCTATAGGACATTTCACCACAAAACAATGAATTTCACCTTTTTCTCAAGTGCTTATGGAACCTTCTCCTGGATAGATCACATCCTGGGCCATAAATCTAGCCTTGACAAATTCAAAAAATTTGAAATTATTCCAAGCATCTTTTCTGACTATAATGCATTAAGATTAGATCTCAATTACAAGAGGAAAAATTATTAAAAATTCCAACATGTGGAGGCTGAACAACACGCTACTGAATAACCAACAAATCACAGAAGAAATCAAAAAAGAAATAAAAATATGCATAGAAATGAATGCAAATGAAAACACAACAACCCAAAACCTGTAGGAAACTATAAAAGCAGTGTTAAGGGGAAAGTTAATAGCAATACAGGCATACCTCAAGAAACAAGAAAAAAGTCAAATAAATAACTTAACTCTACACCTAAAGCTGGTGGCTCAAATGGTAAAGCATCTGTCTGCAGTGTGGGAGACCCGGGTTTGATTCCTGGGTTGGGAAGATCCTCTGGAGAAGGAAATGGCAATCCAATCCAGCACTCTTGCCTGGAAAATCCCATGGACAGAGGAGCTTGATAGGCTACAGTTCATGGGATTGCAAAGAGTCGGACACGACTGAGCGACTTCACGTTCACTTTCACACCTAAAGCAACTAGAAAAGGAAGAAATGGAGAACCCCAGGGTAGGTAGAAGGAAAGAAATCTTAAAAATTAGGGCAGAAATAAATGCAAAAGAAACAAAAAAGAACATTGCAAAAATCAACAAAGCCAAAAGCTGGTTCTTGGAAAGGATAAATAAAATTGACAAACCATTAGCCAAACTCATCGAGAAACAAAGGGAGAAAAATCAAATCAACAATATTAGAAATGAAAATGGAGAGATCACAACAGACAACACAGAAATACAAAGGATCATAAGAGACTACTATCAGCAATTATATGCCAATAAAATGGACAATGTTGAAGAAATGGAAAAATTCTTAGAAAAGTACAACTTTCCAAAACTGAACCAGGAAGAAATAGAAACGCCTAACAGACCTATCACAAGCATGGAAATTGAAACTGTAATCAGAAATCTTCCAGCAAAGAAAAGCCCAGGTCCAGATGGCTTCACAGCTGAATTCTACCAAAAATTTCGAGAAGAGCTAACACCTATCCTACTTAAATTCTTCCAGAAAATTGCAGAGGAAGGTCAACTTCCAAACGCATTCAATGAGGCCACTATCACCCTAATACCAAAACCTGACAAAGATGCCACAAGGAAAGAAAACTACAAGCTGATATCACTGATGAACATAGATGCAAAAATCCTTAACAAAATTCTAGTAATCAGAATCCACCAACACATTAAAAAGATCATACACCATGACCAAGTGGGCTTTACCCCAGGGATGCAAGGGTTCTTCAATATACACAAATCAATCAATATAATTCACCACATTAACAAATTGAAAAATAAAAGCCATATGATTATCTCAATAGATGCAGAGAAAGCCTTTGACAAAATTCAACATCCATTTATGATAAAAACTCCCCAGAAAGCAGGAATAGAAGGAACATACCTCAACATAACAAAAGCTACATATGACAAACCCATAGCAAACATTATCCTCAATGGTGAAAAATTGAAAGCATTTTCCCTAAAGTCAGGAACAAGACAAGGGTGTGTCCACTTTCACCACTACTATTTAACATAGTTCTGGAAGTTTTGGCTACAGCACTCAGAGCAGAAAAAGAAATAAATGGAATCCAAATTGGAAAAGAAGTAGAACTCTCACTGTTTGCAGATGACATGATTCTCTACATAGAAAACCCTGAAGATTCCACCAGAAAATCACTAGAACTAATCAATGAATATAGTAAAATTGCAGGATATAAAGTCAACACACAGAAATCCCTTGCATTCCTTTACACTAATAATGAGAAAGCAGAAAAAGAAATTAAGGAAACAATTCAATTCACCATTGCAACGAAAAGAATAAAATACTTGGGAATATATCTACCTAAAGAAACTAAAGACCTATATATAGAAAACTATAAAACATTGCTGAAAGAAATCAAAGAGGACACTAATAGATGGAGAAATATACCATGTTCATGGATTGGAAGAATCAATATAGTGAAAATGAGTATACTACCCAAAGCAATCTACAGATTCAATGCAATCCCTATCAACCTACCAGCAGTATTTTTCACAGAGCTAGAATAAATAATTTAACAATTTGAATGGAAATGCAGAAAACCTCGAATAGCCAAAGCAATCTTGAGAAAGAAGAATGGAACTGGAGGAATCAACCTGCCTGACTTCAGACTCTACTACAAAGCTAGAGTCATCAAGACAGTATGGTACTGGCACAAAGACAGAAATGTAGATCAATGGCACAAAATAGAAAGCCCAGAAATAAATCCACACACCTATGCACACCTTATCTTTGACAAAGGAGGCAAGAATATACAATGGATTAAAGACAGTCTCTTTAACAAGTGATGCTGGGAAAACTGGTCAACCACTTGTAAAACAATGAAACTGGATGACTTTCTAACCCCATACACAGAAAAAACTCAAAATGGATTAAAGGTCTAAACGTAAGACCAGAAACTATAAAACTCCTAGAGGAAGATAGGCAAAACAGTCTCCGACATAAATCAAACCAGGATCCTTTATGACCCACCTCCCAAAATATTGGATATAAAAGCAAAAATAAACAAATGGGACCTAATTAAACTTAAAAGCTTCTGCACAATAAAGGAAACTGTAAGCAAGGTGTAAAGACCGCCTTCAGAATGGGAGAAAATAATAGCAAATGAAGCAACTGACAAACAACTAATCTCAAAAATATACAAGCAACTTATGCAGCTCAATTCCAGAAAAATAAATGACCCAATCAAAAAATGGGCCAAAGAACTAAATAGACATTTCTCCAAAGAAGACATACGGATGGCTAACAAACACATGAAAAGATGCTCAACATCACTCATTACCAGAGAAATGCAAATGAAAACCACAATGAGGTACCATTTCACACCAGTCAGAGTGGCTGTGATCCAAATGTCCACAAGCAATAAATACTGGAGAGGATGTGGGGAAAAGGGAACCCTCTTACATTGTTGGTGGGAATGCCAACTAGTACAGCCACTATGGAGAACAGTGTGGAGATTCCTTAAAAAATTGCAAATAGATCTGCCTTGTGACCCAGCAATCCCACTGCTGGGCATACACACTGAGGAAACCAGAATTGAAAGAGACATGTGTACCCCAATATTCATCACAGCACTGTTTATAATAGCCAGGACATGGAAGCAACCTAGATGTCCATCAGCAGATGAATGGATAAGATAGCTATGGTACATATACACAATGGAGTATTACTCAGCCATTAAAAAGAATACATTTGAATCAGCTCTAATGAGATGGATGAAACTGGAGCCGATTATACAGAGTGATGTAAGCCAGAAAGAAAAACACCAATACAGTATACTAACACATTTATATGGAATTTAGAAATATGGTAATGAAAACCCTATATGCGAGACAGCAAAAGAGACACAGATGTAAAGAACAGACTTTCGGACTCTGAGGGAAAGGGAGAGGGTGGGATGATTTGGGAGAATGGCATTGAAACATATATACTATCATGTAAGAAACGAATCGCTAGTCTAGGTTTGATACAGGATACAGGATGCTTGGGGCTGGTGCACTGAGGTGACCCAGAGAGATGATATGAGGAGGGTGGTGGGAGCAGGGTTCAGGGTTGCGAACTCATGTATGCCTGTGGTGGATTCATGTCAATGTATGGCAAAACCATAACAGTATTGTAAAGTAAAAAAATAAAAATAATAAAAACATTATTAATAAATAAATTCAGAATAAAAAATAAATAAAATAGAGATAAATATTTACTGTTAGATTGGCTTTTATATAAAATGAAATAAGACTATGTTGAAATCCTTTAAGTATTAGGTACCAGGTTGCAAAATTGGTGTGCACAGAATTTGCTTATTTATATTTCTTTTTTTTTTAATTATAAATTTATTTATTTTAATTGGAGGCTAATTACTTTACAATATTGTATTGGTTTTGCCGTACATCAACATGAATCCACCACAGGTATACACATGTTCCCCATCCTGAACCCTCCTCCCACATCCCTCCCCGTACCATCCCTCTGGGTCATCCCAGTGCACCAGCCCCTTCTGTATACAAATACTTTTAAAATTTTGTGTTCTACAGTACCATTGCTTTATTTAAATAAATATTTGTAAATAAAACTGAAACACAGTAAAGCCAGCATCTAAATTATCTGTTTTAAAATGATTCAGATATAGTTAAAGCAGAAAATTTATTTTTAGCAATGTGATTTCTCAAAAGAAAATTACAAGCAACAAATAACTGCTGCATGTTAACTGTATGAGTTAGAAAACACAATAAAGAAATGTGATAGAGTTTGGCTTGTCTAGAAAGCTTCTAATTGTCATTGATCAAAACCTTAGCTTTACAAGAATTTAACTTGCATCAGAAAGAAGTCACTCAGGCTTGAAGTTCAGAAAGGAAATTTTGTAAATAAAACTTTCAAGTAGCATGAAATGCAAAAAATAGATTTAATTAGATGTGTTATATAAACAATGAATATCCAGAATTATTCTGATCATTATTACACATCCATTCAGAACTCATATAGGAAGGCTGTTTGTAATGAAGATTCTATAGTAAACCTGGAAATTCATAATTATCGCACAAACTAAGCTCACTTGGAATTGCAATATCATCCTCTAGGCTTAATCTTCTCCAGATTAAGTTGTTTATTGAGTATAAAAGTGAAAGTGAAGTTGCTCAGTCATGTCAGAATCTTTGCAACCCCATGGACTGTAGCCCACCGTTCATGGGATTCTCCAGGCAAGAATACTGGAGTGGGTTGCCATTTCCTTCTCCAGGGGATCTTTCCGACCAAGGGATCGATCAAACTTAGGTCTCCTGCATTGCAGGCAGATGCTTTAAACTCTGAGCCACCAGGGAAGCCCAGTGGTTTAGTGAGTATATCTAAATCCAAATAGACAGTATAGTTGCAATTTTATAAAAACCTCTCCATACATAAAGGAGTTATAAAGGAGTTAAACACTCCTCAAATAGAAAAATCTTACAATAGAAATTTAGAGTTAAATATGACTCAAATCTATTAATGATTGAACAGAAATAGTTTTTTCCTAGTTCAATTACAAGATTATTGAAAACAGCTTTTATTTATTTATTTATTTTTTTCAGGAGAAAGACTATATTTTATTTTATTTTATTTATTTTTTTTTTTAAATTTTAAAATCTTTAATTCTTACATGCGTTCCCAAACATGAACCCCCCTCCCACCTCCCTCCCCACAACATCTCTCTGGGTCATCCCCATGCACCAGCCCCAAGCATGGCCAGTAAAGCGTCTGCCTACACTGCGGGAGACCCGGGTTCGAGCACTGGGTCGGGAAGATCCTCTGGGGAAGGAAATGACAACCCACTCCAGTACTCTTGCCTGGAAAATCCCATGGATGGTGTAGCCGGGTAGGCTACAGTCCATGGGGTCACAAAGATTCGAACATGACTGAGCGACTTCACTTCATTCCTATAAAAGGCAAAACCAGAAAATACTCAAAATGAGCATGCAGGAAGCTGAGCAAGACACTCGGGAACACACAGGACAAAATCAGTTTAGGATTACAGCAGGCCAAGGAGTTTCAGGATATAGAGACAAAAAATATCCTATTCCTTATCCTCAATCAAGAAGCAGTATAAACCTCTTATAAGCTACTACCTAGAAACAGGGTAGCTGAAACAGAAGAGGTTCACATTTGGACTTAAAAATCATACACTCCACATGTAGCATCACTGTTCTGCCTTAAGCAACTTTGGTAACTTGCACTTTTTAACAGATTTTTAGAATTTTAAAACTGGATCAGTTCAGTTCAGTTCAGTCGCTCAGTCGTGTCCGACTCTTTGCGACCCCATGAATCGCAGCATGCCAGGCCTCCCTGTTCATCACCAGCTCCAGGAGTTCACTCAGACTCATGTCCATTGAGTCCGTGATGCCATCCACCCATCTCTTCCTGGGTCGTCCCCTTCTCCTCCTGCCCCCAATCCCTCCCAGCTTCAGAGTCTTTTCCAATGAGTCAACTCTTCCCACGAGGTGGCCAAAGTACTGGAGTTTCAGCTTTAGCATCATTCCTTCCAAAGAAATCCCAGGGTTGATCTTCAGAATGGACTGGTTGGATCTCCTCGCAGTCCAAGGGACTCTCAAGAATCTTCAACACCACAGTTCAAAAGCATCAATTCTTCAGCGCTCAGCCTTCTTCAGAGTCCAACTCTCACATCCATACATGACCACAGGAAAAACCATAGTCTTGACTAGACGGACCTTTGTTGGCAAAGTAATGTCTCTGCTTTTGAATATATTATCTAGGTTGGTCATAACTTTTCTTCCAAGGAGTAAGTGTGAGTTTTTCCTATTAATACAATTTCCAAAACAAAATGAAAACACCATCAAGTTCTCTTTGGCTTCAAAACTGTTTCCATATTGCAGATGTAATATTGCATATTGTATATTTCTCTCTTTTTAATTGAGGTGACGTTTGTTTACAATATTATATAAGTTTCAAGTGTAGTACAACATTGTACTTCAACTTTTGTATATACTACATTGTGCTCACTGCCAAAGTTCATACTCCACCATCATCACACAATTGACCACCTTTATCCATTCTCACACCCTACAACAGCTTTCCCCTCTGGTAATCACTACTCTGCTCTCTGTATCTACATTTTAATTTTGCTTTGATTTGTTCATTCATTTTACTTCATTATTTTTATATTCCACATATGAGTGAAAATAGACACTATTTGTCTGTCTCCATTTGACTTATTTCACTTAGCATAATAGCCTCAGGGACCATCCATGTTGTCACAAGTGGCAAAATTTCGTCCTTTGATAGTTAAGTGGTTTTTCATTATATATATGTATGTGTGTGTGTGTGTACATATATATATATATATATATATATATATATATATATATATATATATATATATATATATATATATATATATATATATATACCTGATAGGGCTTCCCTGGTGGCTCAGAGTTTAAAGCATCTGCCTGCAATATGAGAGACCTGGGTTTGATCACTGCATCGGGAAGTTCCCCTGGAGAAGGAAATGACAACACACTCCAGTATTCTTGCCTGGAGAATCCCAAGGATGGAGGAGGCTGGTGGGCTACAGTTCACAGGGTCGCAAAAAGTCGGACACAACTGAGCAACTTCACTCACTCACGCATATACCTGATATATATACTGTATATCATATATTTTCTCATCCATTAATCCATTGATGATCACTTAAATTGTTTCTATTTCTCAGTTCAGTTCAGTTCACTCAGTGGTGTCTGACTCTTTGTGACCCCATGGACTACAGCATGCAAGGCCACCCTGTCCATCACCCACTCCTGGAGCTTGCATAAACTCATGTCCATTGCATTGGTAATGCCATCCAACCATCTCATCCTCTGTCATCCCCTTTCCCTCCTGCCTTCAATCTTTACCAGTATCAGGGTCTTTTCCAATGAGTCAGTTATTTGCATCAGGTGGTCAAAGTATTGGAGTTTCAGCTTCAGCATCAGTGCTTCCAAAGAATATTCAGGACTGTTTTCCTTTAGGATGGGCTGGTTGGATCTCCTTGTAGTCCAAGGGACTCTCAAGAGTCTTCTCCAACACTGCAGTTCAAGAGCATCAATTCTTTGGCGCTCAGCTTTCTCTATGGTCCAACTCTCACATCCATACACGACTACTGGAAAAACCATAGCTTTGACTAGATCAGCCTTTGTTGGCAAAGTAATGTCTCTACTTTTTAATACACAGTCTAGGTTTGTCATAGCTTTCCTTCCAATAAGCGAGCATCTTTTGTTTTTGTTTTTGTTTTTCCCATGTCTGGACTGTTATAAATAATGCTGTAATGAATATAGGGGTGTGTATATCTTTTTAAATTAGTGTTTTCATATTCTTGGATAAATACTCAGAAGGGAAATTCAAGATGGATTCTGTGGTAGTTATATTTTTAATTGTTTCAGAAACCTCCATACTGTTGTTTTCCATAGTAGCTGAACAAATTTACATTCCCATCAGCAGTGCACAAGTGTTTCCTTTTCTCCACATTTTCTCTAACACTTATTTCTTGTCTATTTTATAACAGCCATTCTATTGGGCTTGAAGTGATATCTCATTGTGGTTTTGATTTGGTTGTTCTTAGTAATTAGTGATGTCCAAAATCTTTTCATGTGGCTATTGGCCATCTGTATGTCTTCTTTTAAAAAATGTATATTCAGCTCTACTGCCCATTTTTTGTTGCTTGTTGTTATTGAGTGCTAGCTTAGTTGGTAAAGAATCTTCCAGCAATGCAGGAAACCCCGTTTCAATTCCTGGTTTGGAAAGATTCACTAGAGAAAGGATAGGCTACCCACTCCAGTATTCCTGGGCTTCCCTTGTGGCTCAGCAAGTAAAAAATCCACCTGCAATGCAGGAGGCTTGGATTCAATCCCTGCTTTGAGAAGATCCTCTGGAGAAGGGAAAGGGACTCCAGGGTTCTGATCTGGAGAATTCCTTGGACTGTATAGTCCATGGGGTTGCAAATAGTCTGACACAGCTGAACAACTTTCATTTTCATTAATTCTTCACATATTATGGATATTAACTCCTTATTGGAGATATGATTTTCAAATATCTTCTTCTGTTTGGTAGGTTTTCTTTTCATTTTTTGATGGTCTCCATTGCTGTGCAAAAGATACTTTTTGGCTTAAAATAATCTCATTTGTTTATTTCTGCTTTTGCTGCCCTTGCCAGAAGAGACACATCTAGAAAGACACTACTAAGCCCAATGTCAAAGTGTGTACTATATTTTCCTCTAGCCTAGTTTTATAGTTTCAGGTCATACATTCATGTCTTTAATCCATTTTGAGTTGACTTTTGTGTATGGTGTGGTATACTAATCCAGTTTTATTCTTTTGCAACATGTCTATTCAGTTTTCTGAACACCATTTATTGAAGAGGTTATCCTTTATCCATTTTTATCCTTTATCCATTATATATTTTTGCTTCTTTGCCATTAATTGTTCATATATTTGTGTTTTTACTTCTGGGCTGTTAGTTATTCCATTGATTTCTGTGTCTGTTTTATTTTTTTCTTTGTTTTTTTTTTTTTTTCTTTGCCAATATCATGTGGTTTTGGTTACTATACCTGTGTAGTATAATTGAGATCGGAAAGTGTGATACTTCCAACTTTGTCCTTTTTTTCTCATAATCACTTTGGCTGTTTGGATTCTTTTTTTAAATAATTAATTTATTTAAATTGGATGCTATTTACTTTACAATGTTGTAGTGGTTTTTGCATACATTAACATGAGTCAGCTATGGGTGTACATGTGTTCCCCATCCTGAAATCCCTCCCACCTCCCTCCCCATCCCATCCCTCAGAGTCATCCCAGTGCAATGGCCCTGAGCACCCTGTCTCATGCATCGAACCTGGGCTGGAGATCGATTTAACATATGGTAATATGCACATTTCAATGGTATTCTCTCAAATCATCCTACCCTCACCTTTTCCCACAGAGTCCAAAATTCTGTTCTTTACATCTGTGTCTATTTTGCTGTCTCACATATAGGGTCATCATTACCATCTTTCTAAATTCCATATATATGTGTGAATGTACTTATTGGTGTTTTCCTTTCTGACTTACTTCACTCTGTATAATAGGCTCCAGTTTCATCCACCTCATTAGAACTGATTCAAATGCATTCTTTTTAATGGCTGAGTAATATTTCATTGTGTATATGTACCACAGCTTTCTTATTCATTCGTCTGCCAATGGACATCTAGGTTGCTTCCATGTTCTAGCTATTGTAAACAGTGCTGCAATGAACATTGGGGTACATGTGTCTTTTTCAATTCTGGTTTCCTTGCTGTGTATGCCCAGGAGTGGGATTGCTGGGTCATATGGCAGTTCTATTTCCAGTTTTTTAAGGAATCTCCACACTGTTCTCCAGAGTGGATGTACTAGTTGGCATTCCCACCAACAGTGTAAGAGGGTTCCCTTTTCTCCAAATCCTCTCCAGCATTTAATGTTTGTAGACTTTGGATAGCAGCCATTCTGACTGGTGTGAGATGGTACCTCATTGTGGTTTTGATTTGCATTTCTCTGGTAATGAGTGATGTTGAGCATCTTTTCATGTGTATGTTAGCCATCTGTATGTGTTCTTTGGAGAAATGTCTGTTTAGTTCTTTGGCCAATTTTTTGATTGGGTTGTTTATTTTTCTGAAATTGAGGTACATTGTCTGCTTGTTTTATTTATTTTTTTTGAAATTAATTCTTTGTCAGTTGCTTCATTTGCTATTAGTTTCCCCCATTCTGAAGGCTGTATTTTCACCTTGTTTATATTTTCCTTTGTTGTGCAAAAGCTTTTATTATTTGGTCCCATTTGCTTATTTTTACTTTTATTTCCATTACTCTGGGAGGTGGGTCATAGAGGATTCTGCTGTGATTTATGTCGGAGAGCATTTTACCTATGTTTTCCTCTAGGAGTTTTATAGTTTCTGGTCTTACATTTAGTTCTTCAATCCACTTTGAGTTTATTTTTGTGCATGGTGTTAGAAAGTGTTTTAGTTTCATTATTTTACAGGCGGTTGACCAGTTTTCCCAGCACCACTTATTAAAGAGATTGTCTTTTCTCTATTGTATATTCTTGCCTCCTTTGTCAAATATAAGATGTCCGTAGGTGTATGGATTTATCTCTGGGCTTTCTATTTTGTTCAAATGATCTATATTTCTTTGTGCCAGTACCATACTGTCTTGATGACTGTAGCTTTGTAGTACAGTCTGAAGTCAGAAAGGGTGATTCCTTTAGTTCCATTCTTTTGTCTCAAGATTCTTTTGGCTAATCGAGATTTTTTGTATTTCCATACATATTGTGAAATTATTTGTTCTAGTTCTCTGAAAAATAATGTTGGTAGCTTGATAAGGGTTGCACTAAATCTATAGACTGCTTTCAGTAGTATACTCATTTTCACTCTCTTGATTCTTCCAATCCATGAACATGGTGTATTTCTCCATCTATTTGTGTCCTCTTTGATTTTTTTCATCTGTGTTTTATAGTTTTCTATGTATAGGTCTTTTGTTACTTTAGGTAGATTTATTCCTAAGTATTTTATTTTTTTCCATCAAAATGGTTAATGAAATTTTTTCCCTTAAATTCTCTATTTTCTCATTATTAGGTTATAGGAAAGCAAAGAATTTCTGTGTGTTAATTTTATATCCTGCAACATTACTATATTCATTGATTAGCTCTAGTAATTTTCTGGTGGTATTAGGGTTTTCTATGTAGAGGATCATGTCATCTGCAAACAGTGAGAGTTTTACTTCTTTTCCAATCTGCATTCCTTTTATTTCTTTTTCTTCTCTGATTGCTGTGGCCAAAACTTCCAAAACTATGTTGAATAGTAGTGGTGAGAGTAGACACCATTGTCTTGTTCCTGAGTTTAGGGGAAATGCTTTTAATTTTTCTCCATTGAGGATAATGTTTGCTGTGGGTTTGTCATATATAGCTTTTATTGTGTTGAGGTATGTTGCTTCTATTCCTGCTTTCTGGAAGGTTTTTATCATAAATTGATGTTGAATTTTGTCAAAGGCTTTCTCTGGATCTATTGAGATAATCATATGGTTTTTATCTTTCAATTTGGTATTATGCTGTATCACATTAATTGATTTGCAAATATCAAATAACCCTCGCATCCCTTGGATAAAGCCCACTTGGTCATGAGGTATGATCTTTTTAATATGTTGTTGGATTTCTTTGCTAGAATTTTGTTGAGGATTTGTGCATCTATGTTCATCAGTGATATTGGCCTATAGTTTTCTTTTGGGGGGGGGGCATCTTTGTCTGGTTTTGCTAATAGGGTGATGGTGGCCTCATAGAATGAGTTTGGCAGTTTACCTTCCTCTGCAATTTTCTAGAAGAGTTTGAGTTGGATAACGTTAGCTCCTTAGAGTTTTGGTAGAATTCAACTGTGAAGCCATATGTTCCTGGGCTTTTGTTTGTTGGAAGATTTTTGATTACCGTTTGGATTTCCATGCTTGTGATGGGTCTGTTAGGATTTTCTATTTCTTGGTTCAGTTTTGGAAGGTTATACTTTTCTAAAACTTTGTCCTTTTCTTCCTAATTGTCCATTTTATTGGCCTATAGTTGCTGATAGTAGTCTCCTATGATCCTTTGCATTTCTGTGTTGTCTGTTGTTATTTCCATTTTCATTTCTAATTTTGTTTATTTGATTCTTCTTTTTTTCTGGTGAATGGTTTGTCCATTTCATTTATCTTCTCAAAGAACCAGAGTCTGGTTTTGTTGATTTTTGCTATATTCTCCTTTGTTTCTTTTTCATTTATTTCTGCCCTAATTTTTTTATGATTTATTTCCTTCTACTAACCCTGGGGTTCTTTATTTCTTCTTTTTCTAGTTGCTGTAGGTTTAAAGTAAGGTTACTTATTTGATTTTTCTCTTGTTTCTTGAGATAAGCTTGTATTGCAATGAACCTTGCCCTTAGCAAGGATTCTTTACTGAATCCCGTAGGTTTTGGGCTGTTGTGTTTTCATTTACATTCATTTCTATGCATATTTTTATTTCGTCTGTGATTTGTTGGTTATTCAGAAGCGTGTTGTTCAGCCTCCTCATGTTAGAATTTTCAATAGATTTTTCCTGTAGTTGACATTTAATCTTACATCACTGTGATCAGAAAAGATGTTTTAAATGATTTCAGTATTTTAAAAATTTACCAAGGCTAGATTTATGGCACAGGATGTGATCTATGCTGGAGAAGGTTCTGTGTGCACTTGAGAGAAAGGTTAAATATACTGTTTTGGGGGGAAATATCCCATAGATATCAGTTAGGTCTAACTGGTCCATTGCATCATTTAAATTTTGTCTTTCCTTGCTAATTTTTGTTTAGTTGATGTATCCATAGGTGTGAGTGAGATATTAAAGTCTATCATTATTATTGTGTTACTGTTAATTTCCCCTTTCATACTTGTTAACATTTGCCTTACATATGGTAGTGCTCCTCTGTTGGGTTCATATAGATTTATAATTGCTATATCTTCTTCTTGATTTGATCCTTTGATCATTATGTAATGTCCTCCTTTGTCTCTTTTCAGGGCCCTTATTTCAAAGTATATTTTATGTGATACGAATATTGCTACTCCTGCTTTCTTTTGGTCTTCATTTGCAAGAAATATCTGTTTCCACCCCTTTACTTTCAGTCTGTATGTGTCCCTTGTTTTGAGGTGGGTCTCTTGTAGACAACTTATATAGGGGTCTTATTTTTGTATCCATTCTGCCAGTCTTTGTCTTTTGATTGGGGCATTCAACTCATTTACATTTAAGGTAATTATTGGTAAGTATGATCCCATTGCCATCTATATCATTGTTTTGGCTTCGAGTTTATAAACCTTTTCTGTGTCTCCTGTCTAGTGAAGATCCTTTAGCATTTGTTGAAGAGCTGGTTTGGTGGTGCTGAATTCTCTGAGCTTTTGCTTGTCTGTAAAGCTTTTGACTTCTCCTTCATAGCAATCTGGGTTGTAGATTTTTCTCTTTCATCACTTTAGGTATTCCTTGCCATTCCCTTCTGGCCTCAAGAGTTTCTATTGAAAGATCAGCTGTTATTCTTATGGGAATCCCCTTCTGTGTTATTTGTTGTTTTTCCTTTGCTGGTTTTAATGCTTGGTCTTTGTGTTTGTTCTTGATTGATTTGATTAATATGTGTCTTGGGTTTCTTTGCCTTGGGTTTATCCTGTTTGGGGCTCTCTGGGTTTCTTGGACTTGAGTGGCTATTTCCTTCCCCATTTTAGGGAAGTTTTCAACTATTATCTGCTCAAGTATTTTCTCCTGACTTTTTTTTTTTTTAAGCTTCTTCTTCTGAGACTTTTATGATTCAAATGTTGGGGCATTTCTCATTGTCCCAGAGGTCTCTGAGTTTGTCCTCATTTCTTTTAAGTATTTTTTCCTCTCTGCTTCATTTATTTCCACCATTTTATCTTCCACCTCACTTATATTCTACCTCACTTATTCTACCGTTGATTCACTCTAGTGCCTTTAATCTCAGTTATTGCATTATTTATTATTGATTGACTCTTTTTATTTCTTCTAGGTCCTTGTTAAACATTTCTTGCATCTTCTCAATCCTTGTCTCCAGGCTATTTATCTGTAACTCCATTTTGTTTTCAAGATTTTAGATCATCTTTGCTATCATTATTCTGAAATATTTTTTCAGGTAGACTCCCTATCTTCTTATCTTTTGTTTGGTTTGGTGGGCATTTGTCATGTTCCTATACCTGCTGAATATTTCTCTGCCTTTTCATTTTGTTTATATTGCTATGTCTGGGGTGGCCTTTCTGTATGCTGGAAGTTCTTAGTTCCTCTTTATTGTGGTGGTTGCTCCCTATAGGTGGAGTTGAACGAGTGGCTTGTCAAGGTTTCCTGGTTAGGTAATCTTGTGTCGGTGTTCTGATGGGTGAAGCTGAATCTCTCCTCTCTGGGGTGCAATGAAGTGTCCAGTAGTGAGTTTTGAGTTATCCAAAGTTTGGTGTGACTTTTGGCAGCCTGTATTTAATGCTCAGGGTTATGTTTCTGTGTTGCTGGAGAATTAGCATGGTATGTCTTGCTCTGGAACTTGTTGGCTCTTGGGTGGAGCTTGGTTTCAGTGTAGGTATGGAGGCTTTTGGGTGATCTCTTACTGATTGATGTTCCCTGGAGTCAGGAGTTCTCTAGTGTTCTCAGGTTTTGGGCTTAAGCCTCCTGCCTCTGGTTTTCAGTCTTATTCTTACAGTAGCCTCAAGACTTCTCCATCTACACAGAACTGATGATAAAAACATCTAGATTAATGGTGAAAAGATTATCCACAGTGAGGGACACCCAGAAAGGTTCACATTGAGAAGAGAAGAGGGAGAAGGGA
Source organism: Capra hircus (assembly GCF_001704415.2). Classification (NCBI taxonomy): domain Eukaryota; kingdom Metazoa; phylum Chordata; class Mammalia; order Artiodactyla; family Bovidae; genus Capra; species Capra hircus. The sequence continues at coordinate 58,494 of NW_017190018.1, forward strand.
GATGGATATGACCAGGAAGAGAAATGGGGGAATCAAAAGGGGAGTGATTAATCTAGCCAGTATTTAATTCCCTTTTTGCTCTCTACAGCCTGGAACACTCAGAGAGGTTCACGGAGTTACAGAGAAGAGAACAGGGAGGAGAGTGATAGAAGTGACCAAGAGGAGAAGAGGGCGTGTCAAGAAGAGAGAGACAAATCTAGCCAATAATCAGTTCCCTAAGTGTTCTCCACAGCCCAGAACACCCAGAGGGATACACAGAGTTAAGTAGAGAAGAGAAGGGGGAGGGAGGGGACAGAGGTGACCTAGGGGAGAAAAAGGAGTGTCAAAAGGTGAGAAAGCAATCAAGTCAGTAATCACACCCCTAAGTAAAAATGGGTACTGAAGGTTAGATTCTTAAAGGCACAAAATTGATAAGAAATACTAAAAAGCAAAGACTAAAAATCTAGAGTAGAGGTTAGACTTTCAAAAATACAATATTAAAAATATAAAACAAATTCAGTCTAAAAATTATATATATATATATATATATATATATATATATATATATATATATAATTGGAAAGTGTATATATCAGTTCCTGGTGGCTCAGAGGTTAAAACGTCTGCCTTCAATGCAGGAGACGTGGGCTCAATCCCTGGATGGAGAAGATGCCCTGGAGAAGGAAATGGCAACCCACTCCAGTATGCTTGCCTGGAGAATCCCATGGATAGAGGAGCATGGTGGGCTAAAGTCCATGGGGGCGAAAAGAGTCAGACACGACTGACCGACTTCACTTTCACTTTTCATACATCAGTTCAGTCGCTCAGTCGTGTTTGACTCTTTGCGACCCCATGAATCACAGCACGCCAGGGCTCCATGTCCATCACCATCTCCCGGAGTTCACTCAGACTCACGTCCATCAAGTCCATGATGCCATCCAGCCATCTTATCCTTGGTTGTCCCCTTCTCCTCCTGTCCCCAATCCCTCCCAGCATCAGAGTCTTTTCCAATGAGTCAACTCTTCACATGAGGTGGCCAAAGTACTGGAGCTTCAGCTTTAGCATCATTCCTTCCAAAGAAATCCCAGGGTTGATCTTCAGAATGGACTGGTTATATCTCCTTGCAGTCCAAGGGACTCTCAAGAGTCTCCTTCAACTACACAGTTCAAAAGCATCAATTCTTCGGCCCTCAGCCTTCTTCATAGTCCAACTCTCACATCCATACATGACCACAGGAAAAACCATAGCCTTGACTAGATGGAACTTTGTTAGCAAACTAATGTCTCTGCTTTTGAATATACTATCTAAGTTGGTCATAACTTTTTTTCCAAGGAGTAAGCATCTTTTAAGTTCATGGGTGCAGTCAACATCTGCAATGATTTTGGAGCCACCAAAAATAAAGTCTGACACTGTTTCCACTGTTCCCCCATCTATTTCCCATGAAGTGATGGGACCGGATGCCATGATCTTCGTTTTCTGAATGTTGAGCTTTAAGCCAACTTCTTCACTCTCCTCTTTCACATTCATCAAGAGGCTTTTTAGTTCCTCTTCACTTTCTGCCATAAGGGTGGGGTCATCTGTATATCTGAGATTATTGATATTTCACCCCGCAACCTTGATTCCAGCTTGTGTTTGTTTAGTCCAGCGTTTCTCATGATGTATTCTGCATAGAAGTTAAATAAGCAGGGTGACAATATACAGCCTTGATGTACTCCTTTTTCTATTTGGAACCAGTCTGTTGTTACAAGTCCAGTTCTAACTGTTGTTTCCTGACCTGCATACAGATTTCTCAAGAGGCAGGTTAGGTGGTCTGGTATTCCAATCTCTTTCAGAATTTTCCACAGTTTATTGTGATCCACACAGTCAAAGGCTTTGGCATAGTCAAGAAAGCAGAAATAGATGTTTTTCTGGAACTCTCTTGCTTTTTCCATGATCCAGTGGATGTTGGCAATTTGATCTCTGGTTCCTCTGCCTTTTCTAAAACCAGCTTGAACATCAGGGAATTCAGGGTTCACGTATTGCTGAAGCCTGGCTTGGAGAATTTTGAGCATTACTTTACTAGCATGTGAGATGAGTGCAATTGTGCGGTAGTTTGAGTATTCTTTGGCATTGCCTTTCTTTGGGATTGGAATGAAAACTGACCTTTTCCAGTCCTGTGGCCACTGCTGAGTTTTCCAAACTTTCTGGCATATTGAGTGCAGCACTTTCACAGCATCATCTTTCAGTATTTGAAACAGCTCAACTGGAATTCCATCACCTCCACTAGGTTTGTTCATAGTGATGCTTTCTAAGGCCCACTTGACTTCACACCAAGATGTCTGGCTCTAGATTAGTGATCACATCATCATGATTATCTGGGTCGTGAAGATCCTTTTTGTACAGTTTTTTCGTGTATTTTTGCCACCTCTTCTTAATATCTTTTGCTTCTGTTAGGTCCAGACTGTTTCCGTCCTTTATTGAGCCCATCTTTGCATGAAATGTTCCCTTGATATCTCTAATTTTCTTGAAGAGATCTCTAGTCTCTCCCATTCTGTTGTTTTCCTCTATATCTTTGCATTGATCGCTGAAGAAGGCTTACATATCTCTTCTTGCTTTTCCTTGGAACTCTGCATTCAGATGCTTATATCTTTCCTTTTTTCCTTTGCTTTTCGCCTCTCTTCTTTTCTCAGCTATTTTTAAGGCGTCCCCAGACAGCCATTTTGCTTTTTTGCATTTCTTTTCTATGGGGATGGTCTTGATGCCTGTCTCCTGTACAATGTCACGAATCTCATTCCATAGTTCATCAGGCACTCTATCTATCAAATCTAGGCCCTTAAATCTATTTCTCACTTTCACTGAATAATTATAAGGGATTTGATTTAGGTCATACCTGAATGGTCTAGCGGTTTTTCCTACTTTCTTCAATTTAAGTCTGAATTTGGTAATAATGAGTTCATGATCTGAGCCACAGTCAGCTCCTGGTCTCGTGTTTGTTGACTGTATAGAGCTTCTCCATCTTTGGCTGCAAAGAATATAATCAATCTGATTTCGGTGTTGACCATCTGGTGATGTCCATGTGTAGAGTCTTCTCTTGTGTTGTTGGAAGTGGGTGTTTGCTATGACCAGTGCATTTTCTTGGCAAAACTCTATTTCCCTGTTACTTCAGGTGTTTCTTGACTCCCTATTTTTGCATTCCAGTCCCCTATAATGAAAAAATCCTCTTTCTTGGGTGTTAGTTCTTAAAGATCTTGTAGGTCTTCATAAAACCATTCAACTTCAGCTTCTTCAGTGTTACTGGTTGGGGCATAGACTTGGATAACTGTGATATTGAATGGTTTGCCTTGGAGGAGAATAGAGATCCTTCTATCTTTTTTAAGATTGTATCCAAGTACTGCATTTCGGACTCTTTTGTTGACCATGATGGCTACTCCATTTCTTCTGAGGGATTCCTGCCTGCAGTAGTAGATATAATGGTCATCTGAGTTAAATTCACCCATTCCAGTCCATTTTAGTTCGCTGATTCCTAGAAAGTCGACATTCACCTTTGCCATCTCTTGTTTGACCGCTTCCAATTTGCCTTGATTCATGGACCTGACATTCCAGGTTCCTATGCAATATTGCTCTTTATAGCATCGGACCTTGCTTCTATCACCAGTTACATCCAGAGCTGGGTATTGTTTTTGCTTTGGCTCTATCCCTTCATTCTTTCTGGAGTTATTTCTCCACTGATCTCCAGTAGCATATTGGGCACCTACTGACCTGGGGAGTTCCTCTTTTAGTATCCTATCATTTTGCCTTTTCATACTGTTCATGGGGTTCTCAAGGCAAGAATACTCAAGTGGCTTGCCATTCCCTTCTCTAGCGGACCACATTCTATCAGACCTCTCCACCATGACCCACCTGTCTTTGGTTGCCCCGTAGGTATGGCTTGGTTTCATTGAGTTAAACAAGGCTGTGGTCCTAGTGTGATTAGATTGACTAGTTTTCTGTGAGTATGATTTCAGTATTTCTGCCCTCTGATGCTCTCTTGCAGCACCTACTATCTTACTTGGGTTTCTCTTTCCTTGTGCGTGGGGTATCTCTTCACGGCTGCTCCAGCAAAGCACAGCCGCTGCTTCTTACCTTGGATGAGGGGTATCTCCTTACCACCGCTATTCCTCATCTTCAGCGTGGGATAGCTCCTGTAAGCCCTCCTCTGCCTGCTTTTATATATATATATATATATATATATATATATATATATATATATATATGAAAGTTGCTTTAAAAATAGGGTGTTTTTTTGCAAGGTAATTGTAGGTTATAAAAATGAAAGTTAAAGGAGTAATAAAGAAATACAAATAAAAAAATGGTAATGGTAAAAACATATCTAGGAATTTCTCTGGAGCTGTTGAGGGAAGTGTGTGGTCAGTTCAGTTGCAGATAGTTCCTTGTTCCTGCTTATACTTCTTCTCAAGGTCTATAGGCCCCTTCCAAAGTTTAGTCAATGCTAAGTACAGGATTTTAATCTGTTGCAGTTGTCATTTCCATAGTGGTTTCCTCTTCTTTGTTTATTTTAGATTCCTCTGTTTGCAAGTCTCTTCAGTGTCTAATTTCAGCCCTGACATAAGGGGGTGAAGGTGGTCACTTATTTAGGCTCACTTGTTCGGTTGTGCTGTGGGGAAGGAGGAACACTGCAAACAAATATAATTGGCATGTGTGGAGAGTATTAGCAGTGCATGGACCATAATGGGTTTGCCCCAGTTCACGGCACATGTGCTTTCCCAGTCTACACTGCTCAGGCTCCAGGTTGCTCTGGAGGGGAACTGTCCAAAGCTGGCCCTGGTTTTCATACACTTCCCAGGCCTAAACTGCCCAGGTTCAGGTTCTCGGCTACTCCACAAAGGCACAGACTCTGTGGGACTTGTGTTTTGTACCCTTCCCAGGTCCGAGAAGCTCAGGCAACCAGGTGTTTGGACAGTGCACTGTCCCATGGGGGCTCTGCGTCTTAATCACCTCCCTGGTCCAGCTGCTGGGTTTCCTGGGTGCCCGGGTAAAGCGCCATCTAAAGTGTGCCTTGCGTCTCCTCTGGGGAGCTAATCTCTGGCTGCGACCCTCCTGGCAGGTGTCAACTGTCCAGGATCTCAGGAAGACTTGGTTAGCAGCTGGGAGCCTGATCACGGTTTGGAGGAGCATGCCTTCCCTGGGGCTGAGATTGCCCCTTGCCTTCTAGCTCTAGCTGTTGCTTGCCTGCCTCTCTGCCTCTGGTGGGTGAAGGGGCCAGTCCACAGCTGACTAGCTCTCCTTTGGTATTTGCTTAATCCTTTGTTCTGTGAGCAGGCCAGGCTGTGCCTTAGCTTAGAGCTTTTCATGGGGAAGTTCTCTCTTTTTCTCTCTTTTTTGTTTCTTTCTCTGACTATCCCACAGTTTGGGTTGCTGTCTCATGTTAGCTCCCTCAGATTGTCCTCAAGGCATTCAGGCCTGGTCCTTACCCTAAGCCTGAAACCCAAGCCTCCCTGTTCAGCCCTGGCAGACTTGAGCATCTGGGCTACTTCTCTGCTTGGAATTGCATATTCTGTGGGTGCTTTTTTTTTTTTTTTTTCCTCTGTTATGTTGCCCTCTGAGATTCCAAAACTCCCCACAGACCCGGTGGTGACAGGGTTTCCTGGTGTTTGGAAACTTCTTCACGACTCCCTCCCTGGGATGGGTATCCATCCCTAACTCTTTTGTCTCTCTTTTTGTCCTTCATATTTTGTCCTACCTCCTTCTGAAGAGAACGGGTTGCATTTCTTGGTGCCTCGTGTCCTCTGTCAGCATTCAGAAGCATTCAGAATTTGTTTTGTGGAAGTTATTCAGCATTCAAATGTGTTTGGGTTCTTTTTGTTGTTGTTGTTCCATATAAGTTTTAATATTTTTTTTGTTCAATTTCTGTGAAAAATGTCACTGAATTTTTGATAAGGATGGCATTGAATCTATAGATTGCTTTAGGTATCATGGAAATTTCAAAATGTTAATTCTTCCAATCCATGAACACAGAATATCTTTCCATTTAATTATATCTTCTTTAATTTCTTTCAAGATTATCTTATAGTTTTCAATGTACGTGTCTTTCACCTCCTTTCTTAAATTTATTTCTAGCTATTTTACTCTACTTTTCGCAATTCCAAGTACAATTGTTTTCTTAATTTCTATTTCTGTTAGTTCATTGTTAGTGCATAGATATGGAGTAGGTTTTTGTATATTGATTTTTACTCTGCATCTTTACTGTATTTGTTTATTATTTATAATGCTTGTTTAGTGGAGTCTTTAGGATTTTCTATATATTAGATTATGTCATCCACAAATATTGACAGCTTTACTTCTTCCTTTCGAGTTTTGATGCCTTTTATCTCTTTTTCTTGCCTAACTGCTCTGCCTAACATGTTGAGTAAGAGTGGTGAGAATAGGCATCCTTGTCTTGTTTCTAATATTAGAAGGATAACTTTCACTTTTTCACTGTTAAAACATTGAAAAATGTATGTTAGTTGTGAGCCTTTATTGTGTGGAGGCATGTTTATTCTACATTCATTTTATTGAGATTTTAAAAATCATAAATGGGTGCTAAATTTTGTCAAATGCTTTTTCTCCATCTATCAAGATGATCATATGATTTTTATCTTTGATTTCGTTAATGGCATGTATCACTTTGATTGACTTGCAGATGCTGAACCTTCCTTGCACCCCTGGAAAAAATGCTACTTGATCATGGTGCATTATTTTTTTAATGCATTGTTATATTCAGTTTGAAAATACTTCGTTGAAGATTTTTGCATCTATGTTCATCAAAGATATTGGTCTGTATTTACTTTTTGTGCAGTCCTTGTTTGGTTTTGGTATCAGGGTAATGCTAGCCTCATAAAATGAGTTAGAAAGCATTCACACTTCAATATTTTTGAAGATTTGAGAAGTATAGATATTAAATCCTCTTTGAATGTTGTGTAAAATTCACCTGTGAAACCATCTGGTTCTGGACTTCTGTTTCTTGGGAGTTTCTCTATCACTAGTGATCAGTCTATTAACATTTTCCATTTCTTGATGATTCAGTCTTGGAAGGTTGTGCAAACCTAAGAATTTATCTTCTAGGTTGTCCAATTTGCTGGCATATAGCAGTTAACTGTATTCTCTTATAATCTTTTGTATTTGTGCGGTAACCATTATAAAATTTATCTTTTTTTTGTTTCTGATTTTATTTATCTGAGCCTTTTCGCTTTCTTTATCAGTGAGTCTAGTTAAAGGTTTGTCATTTTTGTTGATCTTTCAAAGAACCAGCTCTTAAATTCATTGATCTTTCCTGTTGTATTTTTAGCCTCTGTGCTGAGCTTAGTTGTTCAGTCATGTCCAACTCTTTGAGACCCCATGGACTGCAGCCCACTTGGCTCTTCTGTCCGTGGGTATTCTCCAAGCAAGAATACTGGAGTGGGTTGCCATGCCCTCTTCCAGGGGATCTTCCCAACAACCCAGGGATCGAACCCAGGTCTCCCACGTTGCAGGCAGATTCTTTACCATCTGAGGCACTAGGGAAGCCCATGAATACTAGAGTGGGTAGCCTATCACTTCTCCAGGGGATATTCCCGACCCAGGAATTGAACTGGGGTCTCCTGCATTGCAGGCAGATTCTTTACCAACTGAGCTACCAGGGAAGCCCTCTTTCTGAGATACCCATTATTCTATGTTGCCTTTCCTAAGAGTAGGGTAGTTCTTGCAAGATTTCTTCATTTTTCAAATATCTTACTTCTCTTTCCTCTTCTACTTGTATTATTGCTAAATTTTTATTATTGACCTCATAATTTTCCTTCCGTAAGATCGCTATTTCCAATGCCTTCCAATTGTTCTTCATTTCATTCATTGAGTTCTCCAGGTTCAGAAATTTTTTGTTACTTTTTTAGAGTTTCAATCTCTTTACTATTCTTTATACTCATCAGCTTTATTCCTGAGCTCACTGAACTGCCTTTCTAAGTTTTCTTGCAACTCACTGAGTTTCTTCATGACAGCTATGTTGGATTCTCTATCAGTTAGATCATAATATTATGTGACTCTAAGTCTGGTTCCTGGAGAACTGTCATTTCCTTTTTGTGATATCATGTTACCATGGTTCTTCATGGTGCTTAATGAGTTGTTTCTCTGCTGGCACATTTGAAGTAGTAACCTATTTTTTATTTAAGTATAACTCCCCCCCCCCACCCGCCTTAATTCTAAGGAGTCAACATGCTAGTAATTAGAGACCTTTGTTTTTCCAGTAGGTGGTGCTATAGCACAAGTATTTGGTTTCTTTTATATGAGCTACTTTTGGTTGTATTAAAGAATTAGCATTATTCACTTTACCATCTCTGCTAGAAATGTCACCAAGTATCATCACTGTCATTTCTTGTGCCTCTCGGGTTGCTGCTGCCCCTGTCACTTCTGTCACTGGCATCGCTGCCTGGGACACCAGGATGACAGGCACCTCTGTCGTGTTTAGAGACACCTGGGTCATGGGCTCTGCTGCCATGAGAAGAGAGGGTTTGGGGGATGCTAAAGTCACAGTTGCCTTTGCCACATTTGGGGTTGTTCAGTTTACAAGTGACTCCTCCCCTGCTGCTGGCAGGATCTGTGGAGTTGCAGGGTTAGCCACCAAGATTGGGGGTCCAGATCATGGGTACTACCTTTGCTGTTTCCCCAGTCCCACCCCACTCATTTAGATATACAGATATATGGAAATAAGTCTCCAGCATCTTTGTGTGTTGGGCAGAGGAACCTCTGTTGAGTTTTACTGGCTATACGTTGAAGGGAAGAGACAAAGGGAGTACTTCATGCTACCGCAATACTGACATCAGTCTTCTTTACTGCATACTTCTTTAGAAAAAATTTTATTGGGGTATAGTTGATTTACAATGCTGTATTCGTTTCAGGTGTACAGCAAAGTGGATCAGTTTTATGTAACATATATCCACTCTTTTTTAGATTATTTTCCCACATAGAACATTATAGTGTATTGAGTAGAGTTCCCTGTGCTATAAATAGGTTATTAGTTATCTATTTTATATCTATTATTTTAATTATTTTATTGCGTATATGTCAGTCCCAATCTCCCAATTTATCCTTCCCCTACCTTATAACCTTAGTAACCATAATTTTGTTTTCTACATCTGTAACTCTATTTCTGTTTTGCAGAAAAGTTCGTTTGTAGCCTATTTTTAAGATTCCACATAAAAGCAGTACATATGATGTTTATTTCTCTCTGTCTGACTCACTTCGCTCAGTATGACAATCTCTAGCTCCATCCATGTTGCTACAAATGGCATTATTTTCTTCTTTTTTATGGCCAACTAACACTTCATTGCATATCTGTACCACACCTTCTTTATCCATTCCTCTGCTAATGGACATTTAGATTGCTTCCATGTCTTGGTTTATGTGAATAGTGTTGGGCTGAACATTGGGGTGCATGTATCTTTTAAAATTATGATTTCTTCCAGGTACATTTCCAGGAGTGGGATATCTGGTTCATATGGAAGTTCTATTTTTAGTTTTTTAAGGAACATCTATACTCTTATCCATAGTGACTGTACCAGGTTGCATTCCCACCAACAGTATAAGAGAATCCCCTTTCCTCCCCACCCTCTCTTCATACTTTTTAAAAACTAAATAAAATCAGTTTCATTTTCCAATTCAAGGCTACTGAGTAACCTGGAAGTGAGCATTTTAACTGTTCATAGTGACTTGGAAAGAAGTTGCCAATATTTTCTGAAGGGGGAAAAAATTTAAAAAACTGGAAATCTGATCCCTGGATCCATGTGACTTTATCTAGGCTGTAAGGCTGTCCTAAAGGAAAATTATTCCCTAGTGCCTCTAGAAGCAATATTTGAGATGCTCCAAATATATATCTTGAGAAATATTAATTCTTAAATTATGAAGCCTTTAAAATCTGTTCACTTCACCTATTTTTAGTTTACTTTCTTCTTTTAACAACTTGAAACTGGATTATAAAAGATGTTCACTAATTTACATATATCACTATGGTACTGTTTAAAATGTTTAACTTGACACCTAAAGCACAAGGAACAAGATCAAGAATAAACAAGTAAAACTATATGAAACTAAAACGTTTCTACATAGCAAAAGAAACCATCAACAAAGTGAAAAGATAACCTCTTGGTTGGAAAAGTGGAATGGAAAAATATTTGCTCACCATATATCTGATAAGGGTTTAATATCCAAATATATAAAGAAATAATGTAACTCCATAGCAACAACAACAACAAAAAGATAATGCATTTTTTTAAATGGGCAAAGGACCTGAATAGAAAGAAAATAAATGAAAGAACAACAGGTACATGGAAAGATGCTCAACATCATTAGTCATCAGAGAAATGCAAATTAAAACCACTCTGACATATAACCTCACACCTGTTAGAATGGCTATCATCAAAAAGACAAGACATAACAAGTGCTGGCCTAGATGTGGAGAGAAGGAACCCCTTCTGTGGGACTGTAGATTTGTACAGCCGCTATGGGCTTCCCTGGTGGCTCAGTGGTAAAGAATCTGCCTGCCAGTGCAGGAGACACACGATTGATCCCTGGGTTGGGAAGATTCCCTGGAGGAGGAAATGGCAACCCACTTCATTATTCTTGCCTAGAGAATCCCATGGACAAAAGAGCCTGGCAGGCTATATGTAGTCCACTGGGACACAAAGAGTCAGACACAACTGAGCGACTAAAGAAAAACAACACTATGGAAAACAGTACAAAATATTCTCAAAAATTTAAAAACAGAACCAAAGCACTGGAAAAGATCAGTTTTCATTTCAATTTCAAAGAAGGCCAATGCCAAAGAATGTTCTAACTGCTTCACAACTGCACTCATTACACATGCTAGCAAAGTAATGCTCAAAATCCTTCCAGACAGGCTTCAAGAGGATGTAAACCAAGAATTTCCAGATGTACAAGCTGGATTTAGAAAAGGAGGACGAATCAGAGATCCAATTGCCAAGATCTGTTGGATCATTAAAAAAAAAAAAAAGGGAAGAGAATTCCAGAAAAAAACATCTACTTCTGCTTCATTGATTATACTAAAGTCTTTGTGTGGATCACAGCAAACTGTGGAAAATTCTTAAAGAGATGAAGATACCAGACCACCTTACCTGTCTCCTGAAACACCTGTATGCAGGTCAAGAAGCAACAGTTAGAACCAGACATGGAACAATGCTCTGGTTCCAAACTGGGAAAGGAGTAGGTCATCAAGGCTGTATTTTGTCATCCTGATTATTTTACTTATATGCAGAGTACATCATGCAAAATGTCAGACTGGATGAAGCAAAGCTGAAATTAAGACTGCTGAGAGAATTATCAATAACCTCAGATATGCAGATAACACAACTATAATGGGAGAAAGTGAAGAGGAACTAAAGTGCCTCTTGATAAAGGTGAAGGAGGATAGTGAAAAAGCTGGCTTAAAACTTAACATTCAAAAAACTAAGATCATGGCATCCAGTTCCATCACTTCATGGAAAATAGATGGGGAAAAGTAGAAAGAGTGACACATTTTATTTTCTTGAGCTCCAAAATCACTGTGGGCAGTGACTGCAGCCATGAAATTAAGACACTTGCTCCTTGGAAGAAAAACTATGACAAATGGGGATGGAGGAGGGAGAGGGGTTCAGGATGGGGAACACGTGTATACCTGTGGCGGATTCATGTTGATGTATGACAAAATGAATACAATATTGTAAAGTAATGAACCTCTAATTAAAATAAATAAATAAATAAATAAATATATATATATATATATAAACCCTGCTGCTGCTGCTGCTAAGTCACTTCAGTCGTGTCCGACTCTGTGCGACCCCATAGACGGCAGCCCACCAGGCTCCCCCGTCCCTGGGATTCTCCAGGCAAGAACACTGGAGAGAGTTGCCATTTCCTTCTCCAATGAATGAAAGTGAAAAGTGAAAGTGAAGTCACTGAGTCGTGTCCGACTCTTCGAGACGTCATGGACTGCAGCCTACTAGGCTCCTCCGCCCATGGGATTTTCTAGGCAAGAGTACTGGAGTGGGTTGCCACTGCTGTCTCCGATGACAAACCTACAGAGCATATTAAAAAGCAGAGACATCACTTTTCTGACACAGGTCTGGATAGTCAAAGCTATGGTTTTCCATTAGTCATGTATAGATGTGAGATTTGGACCATAAAAAAGGCTGAGTGCTGAAGAATTGGTGCTTTTGAACTATGGTGTTGGAGAAGACTCTTGAGAGTCCCTTGGGTGACAAGGAGATCAAACCGTCAATCCTAAAATAAATCAACCCTGAATATTGTTAGGAAAGACTGATACTGAAGATAAAGCTCAAATATTTTGGTCAGCTGATGTGATGAGCCAACTCGTTGGTAAAGACTCTGCTACTGGGAAAGATTGAGGGCGGGGGAAGGGGATGACAGAAGATGAGATGGCTGGATGGCATCACCGACTCAATGGACATGAGTTTGAGCAAGCTCCAGGAGATAGTGATGGACAGGGAAGCCTGGTGTGCTGCAGTCCATGGGGTCACAAAGAGTCGGACATAACTTAGAGACTGAACAACAACAATAAATGTAAGCAAAAGATACCTATTTCACTGTTGAGCAGAATGGAAACTTTGAGAGCCTTTACACACACTTTTCCCCTTTGCCACACCATTCTACAACATTCTAGATCATGGCTGTTTCAACAGCTGGGATTTTAGAGAGAAGACAGTGTAGGAATAGAGCCTCAAGCCAACCCATGGAGGGTTTGTAGTATGACTGAGGCATGACATTTCTTCCTTTGAGTCACTAAGATTTGGGGGCCATGTGATCCTGCAGTATACTCTAGCTCATCCTAACACAGTAGTTTCTTAAGGTTCTATGATTATTTGAAGACTTGCATTCAGAGTTTGAAATACTATAAAAATGTAATCACTACTCATAAAAGTTGTCGTTACTAGCTAGCTGGTGAAACTATGTCAGTCAATGCTTGTTAAATGAGCTATCTCTCAATCCCATCTCTCTGAGTCCATGAAAGCATCTAAGTCAGTTATCAAAATACTGTGCACCTTTGCTAACCTGACAGCATTCAGCAAAAGATTGAAAACACTTACAGTTCAACATTTTCTTTTTCAATTCTGTCTTTTGACTGAGATGATAGAAAACATGTATTTCTTTCTTCCAACTGTCTCCAAGCTTTGAATTCAAAGGATTACAAAGTATCAGGTTTAAATTGTCAGTTTGTACAAGTTCAAGTTAAGAAAAGGAAAAGTGTTCTTCAGTGTCTGAAAAAGTATAGTCCACTAAATATAGAGTCAGAGGATTGTTAAACATTGTAGAGGGTGGTAGTGTGAAGGAAGGAAAAAAAAAAAAAAAACTTAAATATCAAAAATCTACTAGCACCAAAAAACATATGAGGAATACAGGACTGAGGTATTATCAAAATGGAAATATCTATAATATGAAAAGGAAGAGCATGAAATTTCTATATAATAATTTCCAAACAACCTGGGGGTGTTCAATAAATGTAAGCAATGTGACAAGGTACCTTAATTAGAACAAAAGAGTCATCATAATATACCTACCAGAGGGAAATATCAATACATTCACAGTGAACATGACTAAAGAAGCATTTTCAAAACTGTCCTACAGAATACACCCATATTTCCCATATCTTCCCTAATTACCCCCTTTAATAACTTGAGGCCTTTAGAACAATTGTATGTTCTTCACTTTTGATAGCTATTCTCACAGGAATACCACCACCATAACCACAAAAAAAAGAACTTTGAGAGATATTTATTTTGTCCTTTCCCTATACCCAGATTCTGTTTTGTTAAACTAGTTTAGCAGTTATTCAAATTTCCCTTACATTATATCCTATTTCTAGAGTCATTATTTTGCCCTTAAGGCACATATGCCAAACTTCCTAACTGCTGAACCTACTCCATTTGTTCCTATAAAGCCTTACTCACCATGGTGTTCTCTCTCATCTCTCCCCTCTTGAGGTGTCTTTTTTAGTTCATTTAATGTTTGGTTATTAATTTCTTTCATTCGAGTATTTTTCCCACGTGAGGTTCATGGATGATATAATCTCTAAGCTCTCACACATTTCCAAGTAGCTTTGTTTTATTATATCTTTGACATATCATTGGTTCTTGGGTCATGGTCAGACATTGTTCTAACATTTGTGGGGATAGGAACAAAGATAAAAATAGAGGTCTACATACCATATACCTGTAAGACCGGACCCCGGGGCCATGATGGGACGCCCCTCCTCTCTCCCGCCAGCAAGAAAGTCCCTAACGGAAGGATCGTCCCGGATCCCGGGGACCAATGACAGCACATTTCGCCAGCTAAAGCCACCCCACCCCAGCCACGTAGAAGGACCTATCAGCCCACATGACACCTCGATTAACAACCTGTCTGAGCCCCCGTCCACTAACCATACCTTTTTTTGGCGATCTAGCCTGACCATCCCTCATAATAAATGCATATAAACCACTCCTCAGCACAGTCCAGGCATGGACTTCCTCGACCTGCCTGTTCGGGTCCGGAACCCCGTCCGGGAGCACTTCACCATTAAAACCTGTTAGACATTCTTTTTGGTGTCCTGGTCATCTTTTACCTAACAATACCCATGGTATAAACCAAGCTATAAATTAGTAAATATGATCTATATCCTATCTTAATAAGCACACCTTTCTAATAGACTGTAGGAAACACTCCAAAAAATGCACAGAATCCAGTTCTGTCCCAAAAGTGGTAGTGCAGCACAGGTACTTGATTAGCTAGAATCATTGCACTGTGGGGGGGGGGTCATTAATATAGGGAGGACAGAGTGTCTATTTTAAAAATCAAGTTTGTGGTAAAGGATCCTTTTACTTTGGCCTGAGAATGTTACTCACCATGGTATTTTTTGATCCGTAGTCTGTAGATGTTTTTCAAAAGCTTTCCCATTTCAGCATTACCAATGAGAAATCCAATTACAATTTGATTATTTTTTCATTTCTAGGTAATTTATTCTTTCTGTATTAACGTTTATTGGAGTTTTTCTTTGTTTTTGCAGAGTTGGCAAACTACAATCCTACTTTTTCACAGGTTGTTAATTATGAATAGCTTTTAACTTTAATTTTTTTAATTCTCATTTTTTAAATTTATTTATTTTAATTGGAAGCTAATTATTTTACAATATTGTATTGGTTTTGCCATACATCAACATGAATCTGCCACGGGTGTACACGTGTTCCCCATTCTGAAACCCCCTCTCACCTCCCTCCCCATATCATCCCTCTGGGTCATCCCAGTGCACCAGCCCAGAGCATCCTGTATCATGCATCAAACCAGGACTGGTGATTCGTTTCACATATGATATTATACATGATTCAATGCCATTCTCCCAAATCATCCCACTCTCGCCCTTTCCCACAGAGTACAGAAGACTGTTCTATACATCTGTGTCTCTTTTTCTGTCTCACATACAGGGTTATTGTTAACATCTTTCTAAATTCCGTATATATGCGTTAGTGTACTGTATTGGTGTTTTTTTTCTCTGGCTTACTTCACTCTGTATAATAGGCTCCAGTTTCATTCACCTCATTAGAACTGATTCAAAGGTATTCTTTTTAAAGGCTGAGTAATACTCCATTGTGTATATGCACCACAGCTTTCTTATCCATTCATCTGCTGATGGACATCTAGGTTGCTTCCAGGTCCTGGCTGTTATAAACAGTGTGGCAATGAACATTGTGGTACACGTGTCTCTTTCAATTCTGGTTTCCTTGGTGTGCATGTCCAACAGTGGGATTGCTGGGTTGTATGGCAGTTCTATTTCCAGTTTTTTAAGGAATCTCCACACTGTTCTCCAGAGTGGCTGTACTAGTTTGCATTCCCACTAACAGTGTAAGAAGGTTCCCTTTTCTCCACACTCTCTCCAACATTTATTGCTTGTAGACCTTTGGACAGCAGCCATTCTGACTGGGGTGAAGTGGTACCTCATTGTGGTTTTGATTTGCATTTCTCTGATAATCAGTGATGTTGAGCATTTTTTTCATGTGTTTGCTAGCCATCTGTATGTCTTCTTTGGAGAAATATCTGTTTAGTTCTTTCGCCCATTTTTTGATTGGGTCATTTATTTTTCTGGAATTGAGCTTCAGGAGTTGTTTGTATATTTTTGAGATTAGTTGTTTGTCAGTTGCTTCATTTGCTATTATTTTCTCCCATTCTGAAGGCTGTCTTTTCACCTTGCTTACAGATTCCTTTGTTGTGCAGAAGCTTTTAAGTTTAATTAGGTCCCATTTGTTTATTTTTGCTTTTATTTCCAATATTCTGGAAGATGGGTCATAGAGGATCCTGCTGTGATTTATCTCGGAGACAGTTTTGCCTATATTCTTTAGGAGTTTTATAGTTTTTGGTCTTACATTTAGACTTTAATCCATTTTGAGTTTATTTTTGTGTATGGTGTTAGAAAGTGTTCTAGTTTCATTCTTTTACAAACGGTTGACCAGTTTTCCCAGCACCACTTGTTAAAGAGATTGTCTTTTCTCCATTGTATATTCTTGCCTCGTTTGTCAAAGATAAGTTGTCAATAGGTGCTTGGATTTATCGCTTGACTTTCAATTTTATTCCACTGATGTATATTCCTGCCTTTGTGCCAGTACCATACTGTAATGATGATTGTGGCTTTGTAGTAGAGTCTGAAGTCAGGCAGGTTGATTCCTCCAGTTTCATTATTCTTTCTCAAGATTGCTTTTGCTATTCGAGGTTTTTTGTATTTCCATACAAATTATGAAATTATTTGTTTTAGTTCTGTGAAAAATACCGTTGGTAGCTTGATAGGGATTGCATTGAATCTATAGATTGCTTTGAGTAGTATACTCATTTTCACTATATTGATTCTTCCAATCCATGAATACGGTGTATTTTTCCATCTATTAGTGTCCCTTTGATTTCTTTCACCAGTGTTTTATAGTTTTCTATATATAGGTCTTTTGTTTCTTTAGGTAGATATATTCCTAAGTATTTTATTCTTTTCATTGTGATGGTGAATGGAATTGTTTCCTTAATTTCTTTTTCTATTTTCTCATTATTAGTGTATAGGAATACAAGGGATTTCTGTGTGTTGATTTTATATCCTGCAACTTTACTATATTCATTGATTAGCTCTAGTAATTTTCTGGTGGAGTTTTTAGGGTTTTCCATGTAGAAGATCATGTCATCTGCATACAGTGAGAGTTTTACTTCTTCTTTTCCATTTTGGATTACTTTTCTTGCTTTTTCTGCTCTGATGGTTGTGGCCAAAACTTCCAAAACTATGTTAAATAGTAGTGGAGAGAGTGGGCACCCTTGTCTTGTTCCTGACTTTAGGGGAAATGCTTTCAGTTTTTCACCATTGAGAATAATGTTTGTTGTGGGTTTGTCATATATAGCTTTTACTATGTTGACTTATGTTCCTTCTATTCCTGCTTTTGGGGATTTATCATAAATGGATGTTGAATTTTGTCAAAGGCTTTCTCTGTGTCTATTGAGATAATAACATGGCTTTTATTTTTCAATTTGTTAATGTGGTGTATTACATTGATTGATTTGCTGATATTGAAGTATCCTTGCATCTCTGGGATAAAGCCCACTTGGTCAAGATGTATGGTGTTTTTAATGTCTTGTTAGATTCTGATTGCTAGAAATTTGTTAAGGATTTTTGCATCTATGTTCTTCAGTTATATCAGCCTGTAGGTTTTTTTTATTTTTTATTTTTGGTGGCATCTTGGTCAGGTTTTGATATTAGGGTGATGATGGCCTCATAGAATGAGTTTGGAATTTAACTTCCTCTGCAAATTTTTGGAAGAGATTGAGTAGGATACGTGTTAACTCTTCTGTAAATTTTTGGTAAAGTTCAGCTGTGAAACCATCTGGTCCTGGGCTTTTGTTTGCTGGAAGATTTCTGATTACAGTTTCAATTTCCATGCCTGTGATGGGTCTGTTTAGATTTTCTATTTCTTCTTAGTCGATTTTGCAAAGTTGTACTTTTCTAAGAATTTGTCCATTTCTTCCACGTTGTCCATTTTATTGGCATATAGTTGCTGATAGTAGTCTATTATGATCCTTTGTATTTCTGTGTTGTCTGTTGTGATCTCTCCATTTTCATTTCTAATTTTGTTGATTTGATTCTTCTCCCTTTGTTTCTTGATGAGTCTGGTTAGTGGTTTGTCTATTTTATTTATCTTCTCAAAGAACCAGCTTTTGGCTTTGTTGATTTTTGCTATGGTCTCTTTTGTTTCTTTTGCATTTATTTCTGCCCTGATTTTTAAGATTTCTTTCCTTCTACTAACCCTGGGGTTCTTCATTTCTTCCTTTTCTAGTTCCTTTAGGTTAGACTTAGCTTATTTACTGGACTTTTTCTTTGTTTCTTGAGGTATGCCTGTATTGCTATGAACCTTCCCCTTTTTGGGTTGGTGTGTTTTCATTTTCATTCGTTTCTATGCATAGTTTGATTTATTCTGTGATTTATTGGTTATTCAGCAGCGTGTTGTTCAGCCTCCATATGTTGGAATTTTTAATAGTTTTTCTCCTGTAATTGAGATCTAATCTTACTGCATTGTGGTCAGAAAAGATGCTTGGAATGATTTCAATTTTTTTTTTTTTAATTTACCAAGGCTAGATTTATGACCCAGGATGTGATCTATCCTGGAGAAGTTTCCATGTGAGCTTGAAAAAAAAAAAAAAAGGTGAAATTCAGTGTTTTGGGGTGAGATGTCCTATAGATATCAATTAGGTCTAACTGGTCTAGTGTATTATTTAAAATTTGGGTTTCCTTGTTAATTTTCTGTTTAGTTGATCTGTCCATAGGTGTGAGTGGGGTATTAAAGTCTCCCACTATTATTGTGTTATTGTTAATTTCCCCTTTCATACTTGTTAGCATTTCTCTTACATATTGTGGTGCTCTTATGCTGCGTACATATATATTTATAATTGTTATATCATCTTCTTGGATTGATTCTTTGAACATTATGTAGTGTTCTTCTTTGTCTCTTTTCACAGCCTTTGTTTTAAAGTCTATTTTATCTGATATGAGCATTGCTTTCCTGCCTTTTTTTTTTTTTGGTCTCTATTTGCATAGAATAACATTTTCCAGCCCTTCACTTTCAGTCTGTATGTGTCCTTTATTTTGAGGTGGGTCTCTTGTAGACAACATATAAAGGGGTCTTGTTTTTGTATCCATTCAGCCAGTCTTTGTATTTTGGTTGGGGCATTTAACTCATTTACATTTAAAGTAATTATTGATAAATATGATCCCATTGCCATTTATTTTATTATTTTGTGTTAGAGTTTATATACCCTTTTTGTTTTCCCTGTCTAGAGAAGATCTTTTAGCAATTGTTGGAGAGCTGATTTGGTGGTACTGAATTCACTCAGCTTTTGCTTGTTTGTAAAGCTTTTGATATCTCCTTCATATTTAAATGAGATCCTTGCTGGGTACAGTAATCTAAGCTGTAGGTTATTTTTGTTCATCATTTTAAGTATGTCCTGCCATTCCCTCCTGGCCTGAAGAGTTTCTATTGAAAAATCATCTGTTATCCTTATGGGAATCCCCTTCTGTGTTATTTGTTGTTTTTCCCTTGCTGCTTTTAATATTTGGTCTTTGTGTTTGGTCTTTGTTAATTTGATTAATATGTGTCTTGGTGTGTTTCACCTTGGGTTTATCCTGTTTGGGACTCTCTGGGTTTCTTGGACTTGGGTGATTATTTCCTTCCCCATTTTAGGGAAGTTTTTCAACTGTTATCTCCTCTAGCATTTTCTTGTGGTCTTTCTTTTTGTCTTCTTCTTCTTGGACTCCTATGATTAGAATGTTGGGGCATTTAACATTATCCCAGCAGTCTCTGAGGTTGTCCTCATTTCTTTTAATTCGTTTTTCTTTTTTCCAGTCTGCTTCATTTATTTCTACCATTCTATCTTCTACCTCACTTATTCTATCTTCTGCTTCCATTATTCTACTGTTGGATCCTTCTAGAGTGTTTTTGATCTCATTTATTGCATTATTCATTATATATTGACTCTTTTTTTTAGTTCTTTTAGGTCCTTGTTAAACGTTTCTTGCATCTTCTCGATCCTTGTCTCCAGGCTATTTATCTGTAACTCCATTTTCTTTTTAAGATTTTAGATCATTTTCACTATCATTATTAGGAATTTTTTATCAGATGGATTTCCTATCTCTTCCTCTTTTGTTTGGTTTGGTGGACACTTATCCTGTTCCTTTACCTGCTCGGTATTTCTCTGCCTTTTCATCTTGTTTATATTGATGTGTTTGGGGTGGCCTTTCCGTATTCTGGCAATTTGTGGAGTTCTCTTTAGTGTGGTATTTCCTTGCTGTGGGTGGGGCTGGATGGGTGGCTTGTCGAGGTTTCCTGGGTAGGGAAGCTTATGTTGGTGTTCTGCTTGGTGGAGCTGGATTTCTTCTCTCTAGAGTGCAATGAAGTGTCCAGTAATGTGCTATGAGATGTCTATGGGTTTGGAGTGACTTTGGACAGCCTGTGTATTGAAGCTCAGGGCCATGTGCCTCTGTTGCTGGAGATTTTGTGTGGTATGCCTTGCTCTGGAACTTGTTGGCCCTCGGGTGGTGCTTGGTTTCAGAGTAGGTATGGAGGCGTTTGATGAGCTCCTATTGATTAATGTTCTCTGGAGTCAGGAGTTCTCTGGGGTTCTCAGGATTTTGACTTAAGCTTTCTGCCCCTGGTTTTCAGTCTTATTCTTACAGTAGCCTCAAGACTTCTCCGTCTATACAGCACCAATGATAAAACATCTAGTTTAAAGATGAAAAGTTTCTCCACAATGAGGGACACAGAGTTAGATGTAGACGAGAAAAGGAAGGAGTGGGATAGAATTGACTAGGAGGAGAAGAGAGGGGATCAAAGGAGGATAGAGCAAACTAGCCAGTAATCACTTCCCTATGAGCTCTCCACAGTCTGGACCCCTCAGAGATGTTCACAGATTTACACAGAGAAGAGAAGAGGGAGGAAGGAGAGAGAGGTGGCCAGGAGGATAAAAGGGGGAATCAAAAGGAGAGAGACAGATCCAGCGAGTAATCAGTTCCCTAAGTGTTTTCCACATCTTGGAACCCACAACCCTGGAAAGAGAGTCACAGAGTTAGGTAGAGAAGAGCAGGGGGAGGGAGGAGATACAGGTGATCGGGTGGAGAAAAAGGAAAGCCCAAAGGGGAAGAGAGCAGTCAAGCCTGTAATCTTGCTCCCAAGTAAATATGGGTACTGAAGTTTGGATTCTTAAAGATACAAAATTGATAACAAATACCAAAAAGCAAAGATTAAAAATCTAGAGCAGAGGTTGGATTCTCAATAATACAATACTAAAGAGGAAAACAAAGTCACAATAATTATTATATATATATATATATATATATATATATATATATATATATATGAAGTTTGCTTTAAAAATCGGAGAAGGCAATGGCACCCCACTCCAGTACTCTTGCCTGGAAAATCCCATGGATGGAGGAACCTGATAGGCTGCAGTCCATGGGGTCACTAAGAGTCAGATATGACTGAACGACTTCACTTTCACTTTTCACTTTCATGCATTGGAGAAGGAACTGGCAACCCACTCCAGTGTTCTTGCCTGGAGAATCCCAGGGAGGGGGAGCCTCGTGGGCTACCGTCTATGGGGTTGCACAGAGTCAGACACAATTGAAGTGACTTAGCAGCAGCAGCTTTAAAAATATAGGGTCTTTCTTTTGCAAAGTAATAGTAGGTTATAAAAATGAAAATTAAAGGAGTAATAGAGGACTTAAAAGTATATTATATATATATATATATATGTATATTTAATTTAAAGAATGATACACACCGAGGAAACCAGAATTGAAAGAGACACATGTACCCCAATGTTCATCGCAGCACTGTTTATAATAGCCAGGACATGGAAACAACCTAGATGTCCATCAGCAGATGAATGGATAAGAAAGCTGTGGTACATATACACAATGGAGTATTACTCAGCTGTTAAAAAGAATTCATTTGAATCAGTTCTGATGAGATGGGTGAAACGAGCCAATTATACAGAGTGAAGTAAGCCAGAAAGAAAAACACCAATACAGTATACTAACACATATATATGGAATTTAGAAAGATGGCAATGACGACCCTGTATGCAAGACAGCAAAAAAGACACAGATGTATATAACGGACTTTTGGACTCAGAGGGAGAGGGAGAGGGTGGGATGATTTGGGAGAATTGCATTCTAACATGTATACTATCATGTAAGAATTGAATCGCCAGTCTATGTCTGACACAGGATACAGCATGCTTGGGGCTGGTGCATGGGGATGACCCAGAGAGATGTCATGAAGAGGGAGGTGGGAGGGGGGTTCATGTTTGGGAACGCATGTAAGAATTAAAGATTTTTAAATTTAAATAAATAAATAAATAAATAAAAATAATAATAATAAAAAAAGAATGATAATAATAAAAATATATCTAGGTCTTTCTCTCGTGTTTTTGTGGACAGTGTGGGGTCAGTTCATTTTCAGATAGTTCCTTGATCCAGCTTATACTTCTGAAGACCTATAGGCCCCTTCCTATGTAGTCAGTACTAACTACAGGGTTTTAATCTATTGCACCTGTCACTTCCAGGGCTGTCGCCTCTGTTTTAGCTTATTCTGTTTGCTGGTCTCTTCAGTGTCTAATTTCTGCCCTAACACAAGGGGGCGCTGGTGGACACCTGTTTAGGCTCACTTGTTTAGTTGTGCTGTGGGTAGGGAGGAACGCTGCAAACAAATAACACTGGTGTCTGTGGGGAGTGCTCCCAGTGTCTCAGCCACACTGGGTTTGCCCCCGCTCACGGCGTGTTTGCTGTCCCAGTCTACACTGCTCAGGCTCTAGGTTGCTCTGCAGGGAACTGTCTGAGGTGGCCCTGGGTTGCATGCACTTCCCAGGTGTAAGCCGCTCAGGTTCAGATACTCAGGTACTCCTCAAAAGCACAGATTCGATAGGGCCTGCATTTTGTGCCCTTCCCAGGTCTGAGCTGCTCAGGTGACCAGGTCTTTGGCGAGTGCAGTCGCTGTGACTTTTTGCTACCCCCATTCCTGCCACTCAGTTTTCTGGGTGTACAACCGGCATACCTTCTCAGGCAGATGTCGACTGTCCAGAATCCCAAGAAGTCTTGATTAGCAATGAAGCCTGCTTGGTTTGGTAGATGATGCTTCTCTGGGGCTGTGATTGCCACCTTCTGGCTCTGGGTGCCCTCGCCTGCCTGTCTCCAGCGGGGGTTGGGCCAGTCGGCAGCTGGCTAGCTCTGCTTAGTCCTTTGTTCTGTGACCAGGCCTGGTGGTGTCTCAGTTTAGGGCTTTTCATCAGGTAGCTGTCCCACGGTCTGGTTTGCTATCTCAAATTAGTTCCCTCAGATTGCCCTTGGGGCATTCAGGCCTGGTCCTAACTCTAAGCAATGCAGCCCACGCCTCCCTGCCCAGCCCCTGTTTCCTAGTGGTGGATGCAGGTGTCTGTGATGCTTCTCAACTGAGAGTTACCATTGGGCACATAATCTGTAGGTTTTAATTATTTATTTGTTTGTCCTCCTGGTTATGTTGCCCTCTGAGGTTCCAAAGCTCACCACAGACTTGTCGGTGAGAGTGTTTCCTGGTGTTTGGAAACTTCTCTCTATTTTAAGACTCCCTTCCTGGGACAGATCTCTGTCCCCTACCTCTTTTGTGTATCTTTTTATCTGTTATATTTTTTCTTACCTCCTTTCG
Organism: Capra hircus; assembly: GCF_001704415.2. NCBI lineage: Eukaryota > Metazoa > Chordata > Mammalia > Artiodactyla > Bovidae > Capra > Capra hircus. The sequence goes on from NW_017190018.1 coordinate 82,202, forward strand.
AGGACAATGGGCTGCTTTTCTGGGTGCCTGATGTCCTCTGCCAGCATTCAGAAGTTGTTTTGTGGAATTTACTCAGCGTTCAAATGTTCTTTTGTTGAATTTATGGGGGAGAAAGTGGTCTCCCTGTCCTATTCCTCCACCATCTTAGGACCGCCCCCTGGCTTTTAACTATTTTAAAGGGTTGTCAAAATTAAAGAATATGCAACTGACATCTTTTGTGAACTACAAAGCCTGGAATATTTACTCTCTGACTCTTTACAGAAAATTTTTCCTGACTCCTGAAGGAAAGGAAAGTAAAAGTGAAAGTCCCTCAGTCATGTCCGACTCTTTGTGACCCCATGGACTATACAGTCCATGGAATTCTATAGGCTAGAATACGGGATCTTGCCAACCCAGGAATTGAACCAGAGTCTTCTGCATTGCAGGCAGATTCTTTACCAGCTGAGCTACTGGGGAGGCCCTGGAGTAAAGGACCGTTACCAGAAAATGCTAAAGTGTGTGTATTTCTCATCAATCCAACCTTAAACTCCATGTCTGGTGAGAACCATTCTTCCTGGCTCATAGATGGCCATCATCTTCTTGCTACACTCTCACATGGCAGAAGGGCAATGACTCTCTCTGGGTCTCTTTTACAAAGGCACTAATCTCATTCATGAGGGGTCCACCTTCATGAAGAACCATTTGTTAAAGGTCTCACCTCCAAATATCACATTTGGAATTAAGTTTCAACATACGAACTTTTAAAGGACACAAGCAGTAAGTTGATAGCACATTCTATGGTCTGTGTAAAAATGCCTGTGAGGAAAAACCTGTAAAAAATCTTTCAAAATTTATTCTGAATATAAACTTCGTGCTAACTAATGTTCCTAAGTTAACACATGAATCTAGGTCTATTGAACTCCAGAATCAAAACTTACCCACATACTATGGCATCTAAATAGACAGATGAACAAACAAACTAATGATATTTCATTTGTTTTTCAGTTATACAGAACTTAATCACAATAGTTTTATCATTATTTCTCCAGGTTCTAGAAACCTTAGGCCTATTGCAACTATCATGCATGCTAAGCAGCTTTCCCTTACTAGTCCAAATAATCTTTAACACAGTGTTAATTACTGAGGCCCAAAGCTGAGTATGAACCATTTCTAAGTGACTAGCTAGCAACTGGTGACAAATAACCTCATTCTTCTTCAGGTTATATAAGCAGTGTGAAGGGTAGAATCAGTAGTTTTATGAGTTGTATAGCATTTCCATTTGTAAATCACTTCTTCTTCTCCCCATGGGAGAGTGACTAGTGTGCTTTCTGTCATTAACACAGGCTCAGTGAGGCCAAGGGACAGCCTCATGAGAATCATTCAGAGAAATTAGGGTTGCCTGCAAGAAGATGAGATGTTTCTCACTTCCTGGATGAGTCTGCAGTATCATCCTGATAATGCCATGAGTCAGGAATGATGAGAGAGTTCTTGGGCAAGCCTGATATGTTTTGAAAAGCATATAAAAACATAAAAACATATCTGTTTCTGGTATAGGTATTTCTAAAGGGAGGAGCCCTGCTGGGGTTGCCTACATAAGCAGGACAAAAATAAATTTTGGCAAGGTATGCTTTTGAAGAATATGGGAGAAACCCTCTCAGTGATGGGGGTCGAAGAACTCAGAGGAGAACTTTAGCACAAACAGCAAAAATTGTAGGGCTATCTAGAGAGGTGTTGAGTAAATTAGATGTCTGTCTACCTGGAGAAGCTGAAGAATGACAGAAGTGCTCCTTTCTGAGGAGTCAGTAACATTCAGTCATAGAAGCAGTTGGCATGAAAGTAAACAAGAAAGCTACACACTTTACGTGTGCAAAGATCACACAGCAGCAGAGGCACTGCACCCACCTAGCACTCGCTACTACCAAGACCAGTTTCCAAACAGCCAGGGTCATGGTTCCTGTCTGCACTGGAGCAGAAGATGGGAAAGGTTTTTGAATTTTTGTACTGAGCCAAACAAAATTGGAATAAATGAAAATGGTCTCAAATTAATGGAATCTACTACAGGTGTAGAGAAGGGACAAAATGAGGGATAGAAAGAGCATAGTTAAAAAGCAGTGCTTGAAAAACAAAAAGTTATCTTATATTACTTAGAATTCTCCCACCATTGGCAAAAGATGGTTACGGTTCTATCTTAAAACATTTCTTGTGGCAAATAAAACATTCTGTCTTGCATTATTATTTGAGCACTTCTCTTATCCTTTATGAATGTAAGCCCTATGCTGTCAATATCTGTATTCGACCACATTTCTCTTTTTATTTTTAATATAATTAACAGACTTTGTGGTAATAGCTGTTCTCATGTAAGGGTATGATGGAGTGCACACAAGTTTTAGAACAGAAAGACAGGTTCAAACCCTGCGTTTGCTATTTATTTAACATATCTAACATGAAATATAGTTCATATATAATATCAGACTCATAGTATTGTGAGGTTTAAAATAAGATATTTTGTGTAAAGTGCTTAGCATAATGCCAGTCACATAGTAGATACTTATACAATATTAGTTTTCTTCTGTCCGCTCCCTTCCTTAGGCAGCATCACTGTGAAAATAGCTAGTGGAGGTGATAGAATTCCAGCTGAGCTATTTCAAGTACTAAAAGACAATGATTTTAAAGTGTTGCACTCAATATGCAAGCAAATTTGGAAAACTTAGCAGTGGTCAAAGGACTGGAAAAGTTCATTCCAATCTCAAAGAAAGATAATGTCAAAGAATGCTCAAACTACTGCACAGTTGTGTTCATCTCACATTCTAGCAAGTAATGCTCAAAATTCTCCAAGAGAGGCTTCAACAGTACATGAACCAAGAATATATAGATATTCAAGGTGGATTTAGAAAAGACAGAGGAGCAAGAGATCAAATTGCCAGCATTCATTGGATTATAGAAAAAGCAAGAAAATTCCAGAAAAAACATCCAATTCTGCTTCATTGACTCTTTTAAAGCCTTTGACTGTGAGGATCACAATAAACTGTGGAAAATTAAAGAGACAAGAATACCAGGCCACTTTATCTGCCTCCTGAGAAATCTGTATGCAGGTCAAGAAGAAACAGTTAGAACCAGACATGGAACAACACACTAGTCCCAAACTGGGAAAATAGTACATCAAGGTTATATATTGTCACCATGCTTATTTAACTTATATGCAGAGTAAATCATACGAAATGCCAGACTGGATGAAGCACAAGCTGGAATCAAGATTGCCAGGAGAAATATCAATAACCTGATATGCAAATGGCATCACCCATATGGGAGAAAGCAGAGAGGAACTAAGGAGCTTCTTGATGAAAGTGAAAGAGAAGAGTAAGAAAGCTGGCTTAAAACTCAACATTCAGAAAACTAAGATCATGGCATCTGGTCCCATCACTTTATGGCAAATAGATGGGGAAACAATGGAAACAGTGAAATACTTTATTTTCTTGGGCTCCAAAATCACAGCAGATGGTGAGTGAAGCCACAAAATTAAAAGAAACTCACTCCTTGGAAGAAAAGCTATGCCCAACCTAGAAAGCATATTAAAAAGCAGAGACATTACTTTGCCAACAAAGTCCATCTAGCCAAAGCTATGGTTTTACCAGTATTCATGTATGGATGTAAGAGTTGGACTATAAGGAAAGCTGAGTGCCAAAGAATTGATGCTCTAAAATTGTGGTTTTGAAGATGTCTCTTAAGAGTCCCTTGGACTGCAAGGATATCCAACCAGTCCATCCTAAAGGAAATCAGTCCTGAATATTCTTTGGAAGGATTGATGCTGAAGCTGAAACTCCAAAAATATGACACGAAGAACTGACTCATTGGAAAAGACCCTGATCCTGGGAAAGATTGATGGTGGAAGGAGAAGGGGACGACAGAGGATGAGATGGTTGGATGGCATCACTGACTCAATGGACATGAGTTTGAGCAGGCTCCGGGAGTTGGTAATGGACAGGGAAGCCTGGGGTGTTGCAGTCCATGGGGTCTCAAAGAGTCAAAGTCGACTGAGTGACTGAACTGAACTTCCTTGTGCAATGGAAAATAATTATGTAGCTAATTTATCTGTTATGGGTTTCAGAGGTGGGTCACAGTAAAGTTAAAGAAGCTTCTTAACCTTCAGGACTTCACATTTAAATAGGCCCATTAGAATATTGTTTTTTGCCCTCAATTTTGTATTTTGATGACCTAATTCTATGAATTTTAGGCCCAAAAAATCTAGATTCCCCTCTGATAGTGTGTGTGTTTTTGTGTGCATGTATGTGAGTGTGAATGCACTCAGTCGTTTCTGATTTTTTGCGACCCCATGTACTGTAGCCCTCCGGCCTTCTCTGTACATGGGATTCTCCAGGCAAGAATACTGGAGTGGGTTGTCATTTCCTTCTCCAGAGGATATTCCTGACCCAGGGATCAAACCTGTGTCTCCTGCATTGGCAGGCAGATTCTTTACTGCCGAGCCACCAGGGAAGCCTTGTTATATTTCTAACAGTTTCATTAATTACAATGTTTAGTTTTCTCATTGCTTCTTGTTTAGACTAAACAAACATCTTCAATTAAAGTCTAGAGCTCATTCTAACTCAGTTCCTTCAACACCCAATCCGACATATCTGTTACTGTCTGTGAGTACCAGTCTCAAAGCACAATTTTAATTTTTTGCTTTTTCAAATTTTAAGAGTCAAATGTACAGTGGTTTACTACACATAAAATTATATTCTAATGCTTTGGAAGCCCAAATAAGAGCTTCATCCTTGGCTGCTTGACCTTGACCTGCTTCATCCATGACTGAAACTAAAGAACTTAAATATTCACTCTTAAACAAAAGTCTTTTTATACAACATTGTAAATCAACTATACAGCAATAAAATACATTTTTAAAGGTCTTTAAAATATATCTGTTTGTAAAGAAAGATGGATATATGGATAGATATATGATAAATGAAGTACAGTAAAATGTTAGTATTCAACTCTAACAGTTGGGTATATACACATTGATTGTATAAATGTTTCCAACTTTCCTTATATTTAAAAATTTTCATAATGAAATGGCAAATTTTAAAAAATATCTTTACTAACAAGCTTAGCCATTTTTCAATAGTCTTTGTGTATGTGTGTGTGTGTAGGCATAGAGCAACCTGTGATATTCAGACAAAACATAAAGCAAGCAAACAATATAGGCAATTGCTCTATCACATTGAAATTATTCAGTTGGTGCAAAAGTAATTGCGGTTTTGCATTAACTTGGCCGTTTGGTATTGGAATTTGCTCAGTCATGTCCGACTCTTTGCGACCCCAGGCTCCTCTGTCCATGAGGATTCTCTAGGCAAGAATACTAGAGTGGGCTGCAATAATATGTGATTGTGTTTTACATTATTTTAATGTGGATATCTCACTTTATGTTTTTGTGCTAATGACATTACTCCTTTTTTTATATTTATTTTAGATTAGGGAAATGATGTTAGACAAAAAGCAAATTTGAGCAATTGTCTTATTCAGGTTCTAACAGGTCATAAAGCAGCAAAGACAATTCACAGCATCAACAATGCATTTGGCCCAGGAACTGCTAACAAACACACACCGCAGTGGTGGTTCAAGAAGTTTTGCAAAGGAGATGAGAGCCTTGAAGATGAGGAGCACAGTGGCCAGCCATCAGAAGTTGGCAACGACCAACTGAGAGCAATCTTCAAAGCTGATCCTCTTACAGCCACACGAGAAGTAGCTGAAGAACTCGACATCAACCATTCTACAGTCGTTCGGCCTTTTAAGCAAATTGAAAAGGTGAAAAAGCTCGATAAGTGGGTGCCTCATGAGCTGACTGAAAACCAAAAAAATTTCATTTTGAAGTGTCATCTTCTCTTATTCTGTACAACAATAACAAACCGTTTCTTGATGGGATTGTGATGTGCAACAAAATGTGGATTTTGTATAGCAACTGGTGACGACCAGCTCAGTGGTTGAAGAAACTCCAAAGCACTCCCCAAAGCCAAACTTTCACCAAAAAAAGGTCATGGTCACTGTCTGATTGTCTACTGCCCACCTGATCCACTAGAGCTTTCTGAATCCCAGTGAAACTGTTACATCTGAGAAATATGCTCAGTAAATTGATGAGATGCACAGAAAACTGCAATGCCTGCAGCTGGCATTGGTCAACAGAAAGGGCCCGATTCTTCACAACAATGCCTAACTGCACGTTGCACAAGCAACGCTTCAAATGTTGAACAAATTGGACTATGAAGGTTTGCCTCACCCTCCATATTCACCTGAACTCTCACCAACTGACTATGACTTCTTCAAGCACCTCGACAACTTTTTGCAGGGAAAATGCTTCCACAACCAGCAGGAGGAAGAAAATGCTTTCCAATAGTACATCAAATCCTGAGGCATGGATTTTTATGCTACAGAAATAAACATATTTCTGATTGGCAAAAATATGTTGATTGTAATGGTTCCTATTTTGATTGATAAAGATGATTTTGAGCCTAGTTATAATGATTTAAAATGGTCCAAAACCACAATTACTTTTGCACGATTATCAGCAAAATTTTAAGCACCTGTGGAGCATTAAAAAATCATATTACCTTTGAATAGATAAAATGAACAAATGCAGACCAAATTTCGGGAAATATTTTAACATATAGCATGAAATTTACATCAAACTGTAAGATATCTGGAATTTGGTTATATCTCTTCATAAAAAAGGAAAAACTCAAATAGCTTGAAAATCATGCAAAATTAAAGTGAAAGTGTGTTAGTCACTCAGTCGTGTCTAACTTTTTGCAACCCTGTGGACTGGAGCCTGCCAGGATCCTCTGTCCATGGAATTCTCCAGGCAAAAATAGTGGAGTGCCAGTCAATGTTTGATGCAGGATACAGGATGCTTGGGGCTGGTGAAGGGGATGATCCAGAGAGATGATATGGGGTGGGAGGTGCGAGGGGGGTTCATGTTTGGGAACTCATGTACACCCATGGTGGATTCATGTCAATGTATGGCAAAACCAATACAGTATTGTAAAGTAAAATAAAGTAAAAATAAAAATTTTAAAAAATAATAACAAAAAACATTTTCTCTTAAAAAAAAAATACTGGAGTGAGTTACCATTTCCTTCTCCAGGGATCTTTCCCAGCTCAAGAATCGAACCTAGGTCTCCCACATTTCACACAGATTCTTCACGGCCTGAGCTACCAAAGAAGCCCGTGTTTCATGCAAAATTAAATCATATAACAAATATTGTTCACTAACTTTAACCAGATACTGTTCTAGGTCAAGGGAAAGAGTGATATCCCCTTCTCATGGAGCTTAGTGGGTTTCAATAGGGCATTTTAGAAAATAAACAACTAAGATTATTTCAGAGATGAGTACTAGGAATAATTTTTTTTGAAGTAACAGAATAATATGATAAAGAGTAACAGGCAAGAGAAATGCAGCTTCAGAAAGTGCCGGGGCTAAGATGATAAGAGGGAAGATGGAAGCGTACTAAAATCTTCAGGAAAATAATCCCTAGAAAAGCATACAGGAAGTACAAAAATCTAAGGTTGAATGTAGCTTAATAGGTTGAAGAAATGAAAGGAAGGCCAGCATGGCAAGTATGCAATATGCTATAGGCATGGGAAGCCACCAGAGAGTTTTAAGCAGAAAAGTCACATTACTTGTTTTGATATTCTACCAAGATCACTTTGGCTATGAAGAGAAACAAAGCAACCAGTTAAACTCGAGATATAAATTATGGTGATTTAGAACTACAGAGACAAACAGTAAAAATGGAGAGAACAGGATAAGTTTGAAAGATTAAAAACGTAGATAGATAAAGATAGAGACAAAAGAGAACCTGCAGGACTTGCTATGGATTGGATATAGGGGATGAGGGAAGGAGAGTAACCAAGGATAACACCTAATATTTTGTTTTGAGCAACTGTATAAATGGCAGCGTTTATTATTGAAATGACTAAGAATAAGACAGGAGTAGTTGTGGGGTGACAGTGAAAGGTCAAGGGTCAAAATTTATTTTGGCCATGTTAAATCTAAGAAAGCTCTCCAAGAAAAGACGACATCTAGGCAGCTTAAAATATGAGTGGAATTTGGAAAGAATTCAAGTTAAAATTATAAATTAGCAAATGGCAACAATATAAATAGAATGTAGTTATAGAACTGAAGTTGGAGGAGGGCACAGCAACCCACTTCAACATTCTTGCCTGGAGAATCCTATGGACAGAGGAGACTTGCAGGCTGCAGTCTATAGGATCACAAAGAATCAGACACAATTGAAGAGACTTAGCATGCATGCATAGAACTGAAGAGTGAGTGTAGTTGAAGTGGGGGAGACCCAAGATGAAGCCTTACACACTCCAAACTGTGCAAATTCGAAAGAAAAAGAAGAGCACAAAAGGAGACTGAGAGACAGTGGCCAGTGAGGTAAGGGTAAAAGCTGGATAGTGTGATGTCACAGAAAGCAAGAGGATATGAGTTTTACAGAGGGCTTGGCCAACTCTGTAAAATAACTGAACGGTGAAAATTGCATTTGGCACCATGGAGGTTGTTGAGGACTTTGAGTGGAGGGAACAAGAGGGTAAATGTGTGGGAGCTAAAGAGTTAATAATGAATACAGAGACTAATACAAACATGCAAATTTTGATATTAAGGAAAGACAGAAGCAAGGGATGAAGCGTTTAGTTTTAAAGTGGGAGATATCAGAGCATATTTGTTTGCTGCTGAGAACAATCCAATAGAGAATGAGAAATTGATGATGCAGGAGAGAGGAGCTGTTTGGGGGTCAAACTATTCTTGAACATGCAGGAAGGGATGGGATACAGGGTATAAGTGGAACAGAGGATCTTTAATAGGAATGATGGTATTTTTATTATTCTTGGACAGAAGATAGGGAATATGTGCATACGGACAAGTGGCCTGGGTGATTAGGTGGTAAGAAGACAGAGGAGTTCCCTTCTGAATGCTTTTATTTATTGATATTAACAATAAACAATTGTGAATGGTCAAAATCCTAACTTTATTAGGTGAACTAGAAATGGTTACAAAACTAAATTTCAGGGTGCTATAGCCAGAGGACATGGAATTGCATTTACATTAAGTCCTACAGTGTCTATGCCTCTTTCCACTGGAAAATACTTTGTAGATCAGATCCCACTCTAGATGTCAGGCTACTCACAGGAATCTAAGGACTATAAACATCCCATCAAATGTCTCAGCAGGGAGAACTCACTAGCAGTAATGGAAAGGTTCAGAGAAGGAGAAATCTGCAGATTCACACAAATACAGAGATAAGCCATTTCCTGGGTAATGAGAAGTTATCTTGCAGATCCAATTTAGAGTAAAACAGCCTTCTTTAGAATCAATTGAGGAAGAGTTATTATTTAAAATCTGAACTTTAAACAATTCCAGATGCTAAAGAGACCAAGACTCCTCTGTAATTAGTAATTAAGGTCCTACTACAAGAAAGAGATCATTCCAGGATAGCCAGTGAGATTATCTGAAAGTGTGACATCCAAAAGGATGCTAAGCAGTACCTGGATAAAGAATCTGAGAAATAGTTAAGGAGCAAAGAAGGAAACTATATATTCCTCGGGGTTTCAGTACTTGTTATAAACTAATACCTGAACACTGCTTTAGTCTCAATAATTTTTATTAGCTTTATAAATTACAAGTTAAAGAGCCCCTTCAAATTTTCCTATTACATATATGTCCAGATGAGTAATATGTAACTGGGGCTCCCCTGGTGGTGCTAGTGGTAAAGAATCCACCTGCCAATGCAGGAGACACAGGAGACGCAGGTTCAAACCCTGGGTCAGGATGATCCCCTGAAGTAGGGCCTGGCAACCCACTCTAGTATTCCTGCCTGGAAAATTCCATGGACAGAGGAGCCTGCGGGCTACGGTCCATCGGGCCCCAAAGAGTTAGACATGACTGAGTGAGTGAGCACAGAATATGTAACTAGTGATTCTAATTCAGGTTTGGGGGCAGGATCATCAAAGTCATATAAGGGGTATTTCTTATGAAATGGTGCTATAATGATGTTTACTCTTGTATGCTACACATTGTACACATATCAGCAATTTCAAGCTTCTTTATGGATAAATTTTCACATCTGAGAAAAAGGAAGGAGTTAGAGTAAGTAAACTTTATGATCTACATCAGGTCTAACAATCTATCATTCTAAGCACTGAAAAGCAATTTACAATATTTATAAACAATGGTTACCTTACAGCCCCCATGATCTTCAGGGATTTGCAATCACCAGTAATTAATCTTAATTCTTAATCCAATCAATCCTACTAAAATTATCATTGTAGGTGATCTTTGGTAATGTAAAGACATAAATGAAGGTGGAGCTAAATTTGTCTTTTTTTTTTTAATAAGAACTGCAAATATTTATTCTTTCAGATATCCCTAACACTCCTCTTAGATAAGACAGGATGAACTGATAATAGAAAAATGAAGGCCAAATATTAATTCCTTGGTTCTTTATCCAGAAATGTTCTTTACATGACTTTCTATATGATGATTCAACTAAGTCTAGCCTGCACAACAAGAACCCATGCTGGGGAGCCAGAACTGCTTTGGGAGTTGAGCAAGGTAGCCTCTTAAAATTCATTAGTCTGCAGATGTGATTTTTTGCAAGAAAAAGAAAATACTGAAGTGGTAAAATTGTTATACTCAAACAAAAACTGAGCATCTTTTAAACTAACTGCCATGGCACTAAAACAGGCACACAGAATGGGATCATAAAATCTTTTTTCAGCTGGTACTTATTACTTCTCACACAAAATATATGTCATGTATGGTATAGGCATATCAGTTCAGTTCAGTTCAGCTGCTCAGTCGTTTCCGACTCTTTGTGACCCCGTGAATCGCAGCACGCCAGGCCTCCCTGTCCATTACCAACTCCTGGAGTTCACTCAGACTCGCGTCTATCCAGTCAGTGATGCCATCCAGCCTTCTCATCCTCTGTCATCCCCTTCTCCTCCTGCCTCCAAACCCTCCCAGCATCAGAGTCTTTTCCAATGAGTCAACTCTTCACATGAGGTGGCCAAAGTACTGGAGTTTCAGCTTTAGCATCATTCCCTCCAAAGAAATCCCAGGGCTGATCTCCTTCAGAATGCCCTGGTTGGATCTCCTTGCTGCCCAAGGGACTCTCAAGAGACTTCTACAACACCACAGTTCAAAAACATCATTTCGATGGCGCTAAGCTTTCTTCACAGTCCAACTCTCACATCCATACATGACCACTGGAAAAAACATAGCCTTGACTAGATGGACTTTTTTTGGCAAAGTAATGTCTCTGCTTTTGAATATGCTATCTTGGTTGGTCATAACTTTTCTTCCAAGGAGTAAGTGTCTTTTAATTTCATGGCTGTAGTCACCATCTGCCGTGATTTTGGAGCCCCCCCCCCCAAATAAAGTCTGACACTGTTTCCTTTGTTTCCCCATCTATTTCCCATGAAGTGATGGGACCAGGTGCCATGATCTTAGTTTTCTGAATGTTTAGATTTAAGCCAACTTTTTCACTCTCCTCTTTCACTTTCATCAAGAGGCTTTTGAGTTCCTCTTCACTTTCTTCCATAAGGGTGGTGTCATCTGCATATCTGAGGTTCTCCCGGCTATCTTGATTCCAGCTTGTGCTTCTTCCAGCCCAGCGTTTCTCATGAAGTTAAATAAGCAGGGTGACAATATACAGCCTTGATGTACTCCTTTTCCTATTTGGAACCAGTCTGTTGTTCCATGTCCAGTTCTAACTGTTGCTTTCTGACCTGCATACAGATTTCTCAAGAGGCAGGTCAGGTGATCTGGTATTCCCATCTCTTTCAGAATTTTCCACAGTTTATTGTGATCCACACAGTCAAAAGCTTTGACATAGTCAATAAAGCAGAAATAGATGTTTTTCTGGAACTCTCTTGCTTTTTCAATGATCCAGCGGATGCTGGCAATTTGATCTCCGGTTCCTCTGCCTTTTCTAAAACCAGCTTGAACATCTGGAAGTTCACAGTTCATGTATTGCTGAAGCCTTGCTTGGAGAATTTGAGCATTACTTTACTAGCGTGTGAGATGAGTGCTACCATAATAAAAAGCGCATGTGCATTTGAATCCTCTTTAGTCATTTGCTAGCTGGCAGTCATTGTGCAAACTACTGAGATTCAATGTCATTACCTGCAAAAATAAGATTTCATTATAAGGTTAAATGAGATTTAATATACAAAGCTCTTAATACAGTGCCTACCATTGAGTAACAATCAATAGTTCTTTATCACCATTTCAGTATATCACCTGCTTAAGTATAGATCCATAATGGTATGCTAACACCTTCTTATCTCTCTGGCTAACTATGGTGTATGTATATATGTGAGCCTGCCTGTTCATGTGTACATGTATACACACATAGGAAAGGTCCATTGATATACAGAGTATTTTTTAACACATCATTTAGAGGAACAACATTGTCTGAGTTAAAATAATAAAAAGACTGTAGATGGGAACACTGACACAAGACAGGAAAGCAGTTATTAGCCTCCACATGAGGATTCAAATGGATACTCTGGCTCCTACACCTAAAGAGACTACCTCAGAATGATATAACTTATAGAGTGAAATCTTGGTTGGCTTCATAAAATCCATCATTTCCTTCTGGCTTTGATAATTGCATTAAACTGCAACCAGTTAAGGCCTTATCATTTCTTATTTTACACTGCCCCCTAAAGTCAAGATTTACTATAACATATATACATATGTATATATATTTGCTCTGAAATATGGGGTTTATTCAAGGGTGAGAATGCAAGTTGGTAACTACATTTTACCCTTTGGTCAGAGAGATATATAGATCACATGCCTAACTTATAGGTGTTGAATACAATAAATATGGGACAGCTGCAACTGAAATGAGAAATAAGGAAAAATCCTGAATTCCTGTATGGTGCTAATTTAACACTCTTTATCAAACGGTGTCTTAAATTTTGCACAAGCTCTTCAACTTGTGATCACATTGGTGTAAAGTAATAATGCAGCCTTTAACTTATAATGACACAGAAAGAGAAGTGGATTATCTTTAACAAAATTTGAAAGAAATTTATGATGTGAAAACCACTTAAAAATAGGCAAGGTCCACTCCATATTATTGGCATTAAGCAAATAAAGAATACAGATTATGAGCAGTTAGACTTAAGTAGTAAATTGACAATCAACTGCATATAAGCAAGCCTTCAATTTTTTTTTGGGGGGGGTTAAAAAATATAATTTACTACTCTACAATAAAACATTCATCTGAAAGGTATTTCTTTGAAATATTCCCTTTAACAGTCTCTTAATTATATCCTCATTGCTAATCATTTCATTTGAAACTCTTCTGAGACTTCTAACTTTTCACTCACTTTAATATTTTTCCAGAGTAGAAGGGTTCTCAAGTAAATGGATTCTAATTATGTTTAGATAAAATGTGTGTACAATTATTAATTATAATCATTGCTATTATACCAAAGGATTAATCTTGTTCCTATTAGCTTTCTTTAAATGAGTCTGTCAGAATACTCATTAGTGTAAGAACTCATTTTAGGTCTATTCTTCTTAATCAAGTAGTGAGAAAGTAAGAACCTATAAATATCTTCTAAGGTTCTCTGCTTCACTGTTAACAATGTGTAATGTTAGAAAGTGAGATAACTTTTCAGATCAAATATTTTGACTCAAGTTTTTTGTTTTCTTTAAATTTACATTCCTCTAAAACTCAATGAAAAACACACCAAGAGGTTCAGTAAATATTTTGCTAGTCACTAGGCTCACAGAAATAATGCATAGACTCTGTTTCCAAGAAACTAAAAACATTCTAGGGAAAAAAAAAATATGGTTAATTCCTCACCTGACCGCTTCCCCTGCAACAAACAAAGAGTGTAATATATTCAATGGTAGAATTATGCATAACATAAACAGCCTAGAGGAAATGGGTGTCACCTTTGTTGTTAGGGTGAGATATCACAGAAATCACCTGACTTTGGACTGAAGTGGAGGTCTCTGTGACAAGGTGGAGATAACTGTTGGAGGGAAAAAGTTCAGTTCAGTCACTCAGTTGTATCCGACTCTGTGACCCCATGAACCGCAGCAGACCAGGCCTCCCTATCCGTCACCAAATCCTGGAGTCCACCCAAACCCATGTCCATTGAGTCAGTGATGCCATCCAACCATTTCATCCTCTGTTGTCCCCTTCTCCTCCTGCCCTCAATCTTTCCCAGCATCAGGGTCTTTTCAAATGAGTCAGCACTTCGATCAGGTGGCCAAAGTATTGGAGTTTCATCTTCAACATCAGTCCTTCCAATAAACACCCAGGACTGATCTCCTTTAGGATGGACTGGTTGGATCTCCTTGGAGTCCAAGGGACTCTCAAGAGTCTTCTCCAACACCACAGTTCAAAAGTATCAGTTCTTCTGTGCTCAGCTTTCTTTACAGTCCAACTCTCACATCCATACATGACCACTGGAAAAATCATAGCTTTGACTAGATGGACCTTTGTTGGCAAATTAATATCTCTGCTTTTAAATATGCTATCTAAGTTGGTCATGGCTGCAATCACCATCTGTAGTGATTTTGGAGCCTCCAAAACTAAAGTCAGCCACTGTTTCCCCATCTATTTGCCATGAAGTGATGGGGCCAGATGCCATTCCCCTTAAAGAGAAACCAAAGTCAAAAATACTTAAGACATAGCCAGATAAGACTAATCAATAACATCAACCATTTGAACATGAAATTACTCCAGATGAAATTAGCTGTTGAGTACAGGTGGCTCAGACGGTAAAGCGTCTGTCTACAATGCGGGAGACCCAGGTTCGATCCCTGGGTTGGGAAGATCCCCTGGATAAGGAAATGACAATCCACTCCAGGACTATTTCCTGGAAAATCCCATGGACAGAGGAGCCTGGTAGGCTACAGCCCATGGGGTCACAAAGAGTCAGACACGACTGAGCGACTTCATTTCACTTCACAGTCATTATAGTGGCCCTCATGCTACATTTACATGCTTGTTGCTGTAAATAAATTTTATTGGAACACAGTCATGCCCATTCATGTATGAAGATCTCTGGCTCCTCTTGAATTACTATGGCAGGGTACAGTACTTGTAACTGAGTCTGGTCCACAAATCCTACAATATGTATTGCCTGGTCTTTTGCAGAAAAAGTTTGCTAATCCTTGATTTAGAGAAGGACTTTAAAGCAAGTATTTTTATGGTGATCAAAAAGACAAAGCAATTATATCCAGGAAAAAAGAAAGAAAAAAAAAAAGAAATTACTAAGAATGGGATAAGTGAAATAAGAGTAGATGGATATGAGAAAGCAAAACTATAAAAATCTTGTAAAATAGAAAAATGGGCAAAGGACAGGAATAGAGGACACACATGTGGTGAAACTCAAATCGTCAATAAATATAAAATATGTTAAATCTCATAAGTAATAATGAAAATGTAAAGTCAAATGAGATATTGCATACCTGTCAAAACAGTAAACAAATAAAATTTGAAAGCTACTCACTGTTCTTGAGGGGGTGGAGAAACAGACAAGAAAGTTTATTTGCAGAGGAAACTAGCACTGTGCCTAGTAAAGGTGAGAATGTACACACTCTGTAATCCAGCGATTCAACTTCTATATATTCAGAGAAACCTGCTCATTATTTATAGGAGAACTGTTTTAATAGTAAAATATTGTAAATATACAAAAGTTTATCTCAGTGAGCTCTACCCATCCCCAAATTAGTGGTTTAAAAGAATTCGCATTGATTCCTGCTCACATATCTGTAGGTTGCCTAAGGTGGCTCTAGTGATCTCAGCTAGCCTGATCTGGTCTTGGTTTCAGGCCACAAATTTGGTTTAGATTTGCTCTATGTGCCTATCTTTGAACCAGTAGAATAGCTGGGGATTTTTTTCTGATATATTGGTGGCAGAAGTGCAAGAGGGCAGATCCAAACATAGAAACACATTTCGAGACTCCTCTTGTGTTATGCCTGCTAACATTCCTTTAGTCAAACCTAACATGAACTGAGTGTCCTTTAGTCAAACCTAAAGGACACTTTGTCCTTTGTCCTTTAGTCAAACCTAACATGAACTGAGTCATGGCCAAACCTAACATGAACTGAGTGTGAAAATATATTCCACCTCTAATGAAATAAACTGAAGAGTCACACTGAAAAGATTGTGGATGGAGGCAGGGTAAAGAACTTGAGGCAACAACACAATCTACAGCAGGTTCATAAACAGAAGAATAGGTACCATATATGTTCTCTGGAGTAATTAAAAATTAACAACCTCCAACTCTATATATCAATAAGGCTACATCTAAAAATGTTATATTAAGAGTAAAAAACAATAAAAAGTCTGTAAAATAATTCTATGCATTCTTTGTGCATATATATATATATATATATATATATATAACTTGTAGAAACATCCATAGAATTAATAAACACTGAATTCAAGATAGTGGTTACCTTTGGGCAAACAAAAGAGGAGGAAATGGGAGGAGAACTTGAGTTATATTCTGTAATTTTTTTCCGTAAAAATATATCTGAAGCAAATTGCAAAATATTAAAGATTTGTTAAAGATAACACATGAAAAGCAGTATTATGTAACTAGTCAAGAGAGAGGCTACCTACCAGCTGTGTGATCCTGGATAAATTACATATTTATTTACATATTTATCTCTCTGAGACTTTTTTATCTACAAAATAGGAATAATAGTAACAATCTATCTCATAGCACTGTTTTATACATTAAATGAGTTGTTACACGCAAAGCACATAAAACAGTGCCTAACACAAAGTCAACACAGGGATATTAACTAATAATATTCTCCTCTATAATTTTTTTCCATCTTTGTTGTATTTCATAATTAAAAATAAATACAATGTATTTAAAAATAGAGGAGGGAGATAGCAGAATTAGGGTAAGAGTTTACAGGTTTATGTCATATAGCTCAAATCTGACACTGGAGGGAGACTTCTATTCTATTTGATTCAATCCAAAGTGAGACTTCCTAGGAAATAAATAAAACATATTTTAAGTGGCAATGAATTAACTTTTTTTCAGAGTCCACAACTCTTCACCTAGATACGACCAGTAGGAGAAAAGCCAGTAAACCAGATTGGTAGCTCTGACATATCCACTGATGGCCAATCACCATGCTGCAAAGTGCTGGCTTAAGTATCTCATACTAGACCACAATGCATATATCCCCAGACTTCTAATTAGACCTTAGAACTAAAGTCAGTTAATGCCACTAGGACTCATGACTATTTATCTTTGGCCATCTCCTTACTGATCCTTATAATACTAATTTTTATTTATCAAATACTATGTGCTAAGCAGTAAACATACTTTACTTACTTTTACAATAAACCTATGAGCTGCATGTATTATAACTCCATTTTACAAACAAGGAACTCAAATCAATAACTTGCTTACAATTATAGGGCTTTTAACTGATGGAGCTAGGATTTAAGCCAGGCCATTGAGATAACAGAGTCCATATGCATCCTTATCACTCTTCTCTCCTTCCTCAAAAAAAAAAAAAATCTTTCCACCAAGTCCTCCATGAGTTTCATTCAGCAGTACTCTCCTACATCCCTTACATACTCAAGTTCCTCACTGAAGTCAACTGAAACCTGACTTTCTTTGGAGGACACCATTCATTTGAAGCTTTATTAATCACAGCCAAATCATTATCCAACATTGCACATATTTTTATACTCACATTTTTAAAAGCTTTTCTTCTTCAAAACTCATGCCATCTCAATGAATCATACTTTAACCCCACTCATTACTGTCATCTATAGGCTTCCTCCTGAGGTACTAACTAATATTCACCAGTCATTTTGGAATCAGGATTACAATATGTGCAATCTAACTCATCCATCATTTTAGGGCAATTCAAGGCTTGTGTGGACTTACCATTCAGCCACTGAGCTTCTTAGTTCCTTCATCTTTTAAATTTCATTGACATTTACTGCTATACATCCACAGCCATCTGTATCTAGGACTTCACTCAGAAACACTGAAACGGGCTCATCTGCTGAAAAGAATACAAAAAAAAAAAAATCGCTAAGGCTCCTCACAGTTCTTATACATGCAACCCACTCCAGCCATTTCTCTTCTTCAGCTTCACTGAAACCATTACTGTCTCCCTTGTCACCATACTGGCCTCTCCTGTTTCGACAATATACCTGGCACCCAAGGTTTATCACCTGGATTCCGCTTTCATTTTAACTCCTATCCATTGTCATACTCTGTAACACATCTACCCTGCACTGGTGCTATATTATGCCTCAGCCATTCATGAACACAGGCAGCTGTACACAAGTGGAGATAACCAATGATAATAATTTTCAGCATTAACAAAAGCCTGCATGTGAGTACCCCTCATTTGCAGCATTCTCTAAATATTCACAAATCTCACACTCCATACTTATTTTAAGCTGTTGAATTTTTTTCTTAGTTCATCATCAAGAAACATGAAACTATCCAACCTGTTCTCACTTAACTTCCTGTGCACTATTCCATTACCTGGACACATCTCCAATAATCAGAATTGAATCTGACTGTCATCATTCTTCCAGTCTCAGAGGATGCCATATCTTTGCTCTTCTCAGAACCAGCACTTCCTCTCTGCTTTCAATAGCAGGCCCTTCAGCAGGACAAGGACTAGGATAAGGCAAGAGAGATGCCCAGGGCACAAGACTTAAGCAGCATTCACTTTCAGATGCAAACTCTTTACTTGAGTGACACCGAGAATGAGTGTGTCCTTCAACGCTTTGCCCTGGACCCTTCACTTGTTTCATGCTAATCTAGTCCCTGTCCACCTCCCTCCTCCAGAACCTTGATTCATCATTCATCCCACTTCTATTAACTTCAACCTCTCCCTTCTACATAGTATTTTCCACTCACCCTGCAAAATGTTCAAGTTTTGTTCTGTTTCTTAACATGTTTGTAAACAACTCCAAAGGCTTCTACTCCCTGAGACTGTAAGTGGTCTATAACCATTTTTAACAAGTAAAATTTACATTTGGCAAGTAAATATGACTAATTCTGGTATTCAATAACAGGAAGTGAATTTGACTCGCACATATGCAACATTCTCCAGTAACAACTTTGTCATTAATAAATGAAACTTTTGTGTTATTCTTACTGTATTTTTTCCTGAAGTTACTCAAAACTTAGAAAGTGAAAAGGGCTACTATTTATTGGGTTCTTCTCAAATATTCCAATGACTACATTCCCTCTTAAATAGGCTATTTCTTCTGCCAGGAATCAGTCTATGGCCTAACCTAAACTAATGAAGTCCTATTCATCCTTTAGATATCAGTTACTTTATGAGGGAAATGTTTCCCCAACCTAACTTAAAACTAGAACAAATATGCCTATTACAAGCTCTCCAAGTGTTAGGTATCTCTCCTTTTCCATCAATTACCATGGTTGTAATTTTATATTCATTGGAGTGATTATTGGATTGTTTGTCTCTTGTGATAGAATGTAAGTGCTTAAAGGCTAGAACAATCCAATATTTGCTCACCATATATCTTAAGTGCTTAGAACTGTAGGGTTCCGATGCACATTTGCCGAATGAATGATGACATTCAGATCTTACCTTCTCCAGGAAGCTTTCCCTAACCAGCCTAGGTTGAGTGTCTTAGGCGTCTGTTTTCCCACAGAGACAGTGTGACTTACTTTCATTTCCCTGAACACAATTCTGGGAGATGGATCATAAAGGATCCTGCTGTGATTTATGTTGGAGAGTGTTTTGCCTGTCTTCCTCTAGGAGTTTTATAGTTTCTGGCCTTACGTTTAGACCTTTAATCCATTTTGAGTTTTTTCTGTGTATGGGGTTAGAAAGTGTTCTAGTTTCATTGTTTTACAAGTGGTTGACCAGTTTTCCCAGCACCACTTGTTAAAGAGATTGTCTTTTCTCCATTGTATATGCTTGCCTCCATTGTTGAAGATAAGGTGACCATAGGTGCGTGGATTTATCTCTGGGCTTTCTATTTTGTTCCATTGATCTATGTCTGTCTTTGTGCCAGTACCATACTGTCTTGATGACTGTGGCTTCGTAGTAGAGCCTAAAGTCAGGCAGGTTGATTCCTCCAATTCCATTCTTCTTTCTCAAGATTGCTTTGGCTATCCGAGGTTTTCTGTATTCCCATACAAGTTGTGAAATTATTTGATCTAGTTCTGTGAAAAATACCGTTGGTAGCTTGATAGGGATTGCTTTCAGTCGTATACTCATTTTCACTGTCTTGATTCTTCTGATCCATGAACACAGTATAATTTTCCATCTATTTGTTTCATCTTTGAGTTCTTTCATCAGTGTTTTATAGTTTTCTATATATAGGTCTTTGGTTCCTTTAGGTAAATACATTCCAAAGCATTTAATTTTTTTTGTTGCAATGGTGAATGGAATTGCTTCCTTAATTCCTCTTTCTGTTTTCTCATTGTTAGTACATAGGAATGCAAGGGATTTCTGTGTGTTGATTTTATATCCTGCAACTTTACTATATTCTTTGATTAACTTTAGTAATTTCCTGGTGGAGTATTTAGGGTTTTCTATGAAGGGGATCATGTCATCTGTAAACAGTGAGAGTTTTACTTCCTATTTTCCAATATGGATTCCTTTTATTTCTTTTTCTGCTCTGATTGCTGTGGCCAAAACTTCCAAAACTACGTTGAATAGTAGTGGTGAGAGTGGGCATCATTGTCTTGTTCCTGACTTTAGGGGAAATGCTTTCAATTTTTCACCATTGAGGATAATATTTGCTGCAGGTTTGTCATATACAGCCTTTATTATGTTGAGGTATGTTGCTTCTATTCCTGCTTTCTAGAGGGTTTTTATCATAAACGGATGTTGAATTTTGTCAAAGGCTTTCTCTGCATCTATTGAGATAATCATATGGCTTTTATTTTTCAATTTGTTCATGTGGTGTACTACATTGATTGAATTTCAGATATTGAAGAATCCTTGCATCCCTGGGATAAAGTCCACTTGGTAATGATGTACAATCTATAAATATGTTGTTGAACTCTGTTTCCTAGAATTTTGTTAAGGATTTTTGCATCTATGTTCAAAAGTTATATTGCCCTGTAGTTTGCTTTTTTTGTGGCATCTTTCTCAGGTTTTGGTATTAGGGTGATGGTTTCCTCATAGAATGAGTTTGGAAGTTTATCTTCCTCTGCAATTTTCTGGGAGAGTTTGAGTAGGATAGGTGTTAGCTCTTCTCTAAATTTTTGGTAGAACTCAGCTGTGAAGCCATCTGGTCCTGGGCTTTTCTTTGCTGGAAGATTTCTGATTGCAGTTTCAGTTTCCGTGCTTGTGATGGGTCTGTTAAGATTTTCTATTTCTTCCTGGTTCAGTTTTGGAAGTTTTACTTTTGTAAGAATGTGTTCATTTCTTCCTACTTGTCCATTTTATTGTCATATAGTTGCTTATAGTAGTCTCTTATGATCCTTTGTATTTCTGTGTTGTCTCTTGTGATCTCTCCATTTTAATTTTTAATTTTGTTGATTTGATTTTTCTCCCTTTCTTTCTTGATGAATCTGGTTTGTTGATTTTATTTAACTTCTCAAAGAACCAGCTTTTGATTTGAGGATTTTTGCTATGATCTCTTTTGTTTCTTTTACATTTATTTCTGCTGTAATTTTTAAGATTTATTTCCTTCCACTAACTCAGGGGTTCTTATTTCTTTTCTAGATGCTTTAATGTAGAATTAGGTTATTTATTTAACTTTTTTTTCCTTGTTTCTTGAGGTATGACTCTATTGCTATGAACCTTCCCCTTAGCACTGCTTTTACTGAATCCCATAGGTTTTTGTTTGTTGTGTTTTCATTTTCATTCATTTCTATGCAGATTTTGATTTATTTTCTGGTTTCTTCTGTGATTTGTTGGTTATTCAGCAGCATGTTGTTCAGCCCCCATAAGTTGGACTTTTTAATAGGTTCTCTCCTGTAATCGAGATCTAATCTTACTGCATTGTGGTCACAAAAGATGCTTGGAATGATTTCAAATGTTTTGAATTTACCAAGGCTGATAGGATGTGGTCTATCCTGGAGAAGGTTCCATGTGCACTTGAGAAAAAGGTGAAATTCATTGTTTTGGGGTGAGATGTCCTATAAATATCAATTAGGTCTAACTGGTATTATTTAAAGTTTGTGTTCCCTTGCTAATTTTCTGTTTAGTTGATCTATCCATAGTTATGAGTGGGGTATTAAAGTCTCCCACTATTATTGTGTTATTGTTAACTTCCCCTTTCATACTTGTTAGCATTTGTCTTGCATATTGTGGTGCCCCTATGTTGGGTGCATATATATTTATAATTGTTTTATTGTCTTCTTGGATTGATCCTTTGATCATTATGTAGTGTCCTTCTTTGTCTCTTTTCACAGTCTTTTTTTTAAAGTCTATTTTATCTGATATGAGTATTTCTACTCCTGCTTTCTTTTGGTCTCTATTTGGATGGAAAATTTTCCAGTCCTTCACTTTCAGTCTGTATGTGTCCTTTTTTTTTTTTTTTTTTTTTTGAGGTGAGTCTCTTGTAGACATCATATATAGGGATCTTATTTTTGTGTCCATTCAGCCAGTCTTTGCCTTTTGGTTGGGGCATTCAACCCATTTACGTTTAAGGTAATTATTGATAAGTATGATCCCGTTGCAATTTACTTTATTGTTTTGGGTTCATGTTTATGCACCCTTTCTGTGATTCCTGTCTAGAGAATATCATTTAGCATTTGTTGGAGAGCTGGTTTGGTGGTGCTGAATTCTCTCAGCTTTTGTTGTCTGTAAAGCTTTTGATTTCTCCTTCATATTTGAATGAGATCCTTGCTGGGTACAGTAATCTGGGTTATTTTCTTTCATCACTTTAAGTATGTCTTGCCATTCCCTCTAGCCTGTAGTGTTTCTATTGAAAGTTCAGCTGTTATCCTTAAAGGAATCCCCTTGTGTGTTATTTGTTGTTTTTCCCTTGCTGCTTTTAATATGTGTTCCTGTGTTTGATCTTTGTTAGTTTGATTCATATGTGTCTTGTTGTGTTTCCCCTTGGATTTATCCTGTTTGGGACTCTCTGGGTTTCTTGGACTTAGATGACTATTTTCTTCCCCATTTAAGGGACGTTTTCACCTATTATCACCTCAAGTGTTTTCTCATGTTCTTTATTTTTGTCTTCTTCTTATTGGACTCCTATGATTCGAATGTTGGGGTGTTTAACATTGTCCCAGAGGTCTCTGAGGTTGTCCTCATTTCTTTTTATTCTTTTTTTTTCTTTTTTTCTGCTGTTTCATTTATTTTCACCATTCTATCTTCCACCTCACTTATCCCATCTTCTGCCTCAGTTACTCTACTGTTGGTTCACTCCAGAATGTTTTTTATCTCATTTTTGCATTATTCGTTATTGATTCTTTTTTATTTCTTCTAGGTCCTTGTTACACATTTCTTGCATCTTCTCAATTCTTGTCTCCAGGCTATTTGTCTGTAACTCCATTTTGTTTTCAAAATTTTAGATCATTTGCACCATCATTATTTTGAATTTTTCTCAGGTAGATTCCCTATCTCTTCCTCTTTGGTTTGGTTTGGTGAGCATTTATCCTGTTCTATTACCTTCTGGGTATTTCTCTGCCTTTTCATCTTGTTTATATTGCTGTGTTTGGGGTGGCCTTTCCGTATCCTGTCAGTTTGTGTTTCCCCTTTACTGTGGAGTTTCCTCGTTGCTGTGGGTGGGGTTGAACGTGTGGCTTGTCAAGGTTTTCTGGTTAGGAAAGCTTGTGTCATTGTTCTGGTGGGTGGAGCTTGATTTCTTCTCTCTAGAGTCAACAAAGTGTCCAGTAATGAGTTTTGAGATGTCAGTGGATTTGGTGTGACTTGGGGCAGCCTGTATATTGAAGCTCAAGGCTATGTTCCTGTGTTGCTGGAGAATTTATCTGCTATGTCTTTCTCTGGAACTTCTTGGCCCTCGGGTGGTGCTTGGTTTCAGTGTAGGTATGGAGGCATTTGATAAGGTCCTATTGATTAATGTTCCCTGGAGTCAGGAGTTCTGTGGTGTTCTCAGGATTTGGACTTAAGTCTACAGCCTCTGGTTTTCAGTCGTATTCTTACAGTAGCCTCAAGACTTCTCCATCTATACTGCACAAATGATAAAACATCTAGGTTAATGATGAAACATTTCTCCACATTGAGGGACACCCAGAGAGGTACACAGAGTTACGTGGAGGAGAGAAGAGGGAGGACGGAGATAGAGGTGACCAGGAGGAGAAGAGGGGGAATCAAAAGAGGAGAGAGCAAGCTAGCCAGTAATCACTTTCCTATGTGCTCTCCATAGTCTGGACCCCTCAGAGATCTTCATCGAGTTACAGAGAAGAGAAGAGGGAGGAAGGAGACAGAGGTGGCCAGGAGGATAAAAGAATCAAAAGGAGAAAGACAGATCCAGCCAGTAATCAGTTCCATAATTGTTCTCCACAGCTCAGAACACACAAAGAGATTCACAGAGTTGGGTAGAGAAGAGAAGGGGGAGGGAGGAGATCGAAGCAACCTGGTGGAGAAAAAGGAGAGTCCAAAGGGGGAGAGAGCAATCCAGGCAGTAATCTCACTCCCAAGTAAAAATGGGTACTGAAGACTGGGTTCTTAAAGGTCCAAAATTGAAAACAAATACCAAAAAGCAAAGATTAAAAATCTAGAGTAGAAGTTAGATTCTCAAAAATACAATATTAAAGAAAAAAACAAAGTCAGAAAAATTGTTATATATATATATATATATATATATATATGAAGTTTGCTTTAAAAATAGGGTCTTTTTCTCAAAGTGATAGTAGGTTATAAAAATGAAAATTAAAGGAGTAATAGAAGACTAAAATATTTTTTAAAAATTAAAAAAAATGATAAAGTAAAAGTATATCTAGGACTTTCTGTGGTGTTGTTGATAGTGTGAGGTCAGTTCATTTTCAGATAGTCCCTTGATCTGGCTTACATTTCTCAAGATCTATAGGCCCATTCCTATGTAGCTGGTGCTAACTGCAGGGTTTTGATCAATTGCAACTGTCACTTCCAAAACAGTTCCCTCTGTTTATTTTAGCTTCTGTTTACTGGACTCTTCAGTGTCTAATTTCCACCCTGACACAAGGGGGTGGTGGTGGTCACTTTTTTTAGGCTCACTTGTTCAGTCGTGCTGTGGGGAGGGAGGAACAGTGCAAACAAATATCGCTGGCATCTGTGGGGAGTGTTCCCAGTGTCTCGGCCACACTGGGTTTACCCCCGCTCATGGCGTGTGTGCTTTCCCAGTCTACACTGTTCAGGCTCTAGGTTGCTCTGCTGGGAACTGTCGGAGGCCAGCCATGTGTTGAGTGCACTTCCTAGGTCTACACGGCCCATGTTTAGGTTCTCGGGTACTCCACAAAGGCGCAGACTTGATTGGACCTGCGTTTTGTGCCCTTCCCCAGTCTGAGCAGCTCAGGTGAACATGTGCTTGGCAAGCTGCGACTTATCACCTCCCCCATCCAAGGCGCTAGGTTTTCTGGGTGTACAATAGGTGTGCCTTTTCAGATGTGCCGTGTGTCTCCTCTGGGGAGCTGACCTCTGGCTGCAACACTCCTGGTGGATGTTGACCATCCAGAATCCCAAGGAGTCTTGGTTAGCAACAAAGCCTGCTTGCAGATTGGTAAATGATGATTCTCTGGGGCCGTGATTGTCCCTTTCTGGCTCTGGCTGCCCTTGCTTGCCTGTCTCCAGTGGGGAATGGGCCGGTCCGCAGATGGCTAGCTCTGCTCAGTCCTTCGTTCTATGAGCAGACTTGGCAGTGTTTTAGGTTAAGGTTTTTCGCAGGATAGCTATCCCACAGTCTGGGTTGCTATTTCTAGTTAGTTCCCCCAGACTGCCCTTGGGGAATTCAGGCCCAGTCCTTACCCTAAACAATGCAGCCTGCACCTCCCTGTCCAGTCCCCACTTGCTAGTGGCGGATGCAAGTGTCTGTGCTGCTTCTCTGCTGGGAGTTGCCTTAGGCACATAATCTGTGTGCTTTAATTATTTATTTATTTTTCCTCCTGGTTATGTTGTCTTCTGAGGTTCCAAGGTTCACCACAGATTCCCTGGTGAGAGCATTTCCTGGTGTTTGGAAACTTCTCTCTTTTTTAAGACTCCCTTCCTGGGATGGATCTCCATCCCTCCCTCTTTTGTCTTTTTATCTTTTATATCTTATCCTACCTCCTTTCAAAGACAATGGGCTGCCTTTCTGGGTGCCTAATGTCCTCTGGCAGCATTCAGAATTTGTTTTGTGAATTTGCTCAGAGTTCAAATGTTCTTTTGATGAATTTGTGGGGGAGAAACTGGTCACCCCGTCCTATTCCTCTGCCATCTTAGGACCGCCCCCAATATGATACTCTTAAAATCCATGTTTATATATTTCTGAGAAGTGGGGCTATAGATGATTTTAACTTTCTTTTGTGCTTTTGTGTGCTTTTAAAATTATTTTACTAAAAGGTCAAGATTGCTTTGAAAACAGTAAAATATTTGGCATACACGTAAAAAAAAAAATTATTTGCCTCTTTCCTTGTTTTTACTTCCTTTATGTGTTCATTCATACCTACCTGCCTTTGCTCTCACTATTCCCCCTTTAGAAAAGTACTGTCCTCTCTTCATTTTATCTATTCACATTCCACCTTCAATACCTTCATTGAAAACTTTCTCTCCCCTGTAGCAAATTGAATCTGCTCATAGAAGTTTATCCCCGGAAATAGAGTACAGATGGCAAAGGCTTAAAACTTAAAGGTAGCATCACATATTCCTTGCTTTGAACACTGGCTTTGTCTTTTATCAACGGTGTGAACTTGCACATGTTAATTAACAATTTTAAGCATCATTCCCTCCAGTTGTTAAATGGATGATAATAGTAACTATTTCATACAGTTGCTATGTGTGATGCATGCTCAATCGTGTCTTGACTCTTTGTGACCCCATGGACTGTAGCCCACCATGCTCCTCTGTCCACGGTATTCTCCAGGTAATACTACTGAAGTAGACTGCCATTTCCTCCTCCAGGGGATCTTCCTAACCCAAGGATGAAATCTGAGTCTCCTGCATTGACAGGCAGATTCTTTACCACTGAATCACATTTGCTATAGGAGGATTAAAAGCTGAAATAAATATACCTGGCACATAACAAGCACTTAGTGTTACTGCATTCTGCTTGAGTAAATTTTATAATCCTTTCATCTCAGCTATGCCCAGCAAAATACACCTAAGGCAATTTTTCCTTTTTGATTAATTTATCTATTAGAATCCATCTTTCAGTCTAATTAAAACAAGATTCAGTATGAAGAAATCTGTGAAATAATGGGCCTCACACCTCAACTTAAAAACCACTGAATTCCACATAAACAGGCAATCTATCATGTTTCCCTGCATTTATAGAGTTATCAACCAAGTTGGTCATTTTGAAATTTCTCAAAAAATTTCCTTTAAGAGCAATATTTTATTTGCAATTCCTTATCTACATTCTCACACACTTTAAAAAGGCTGGAGATGAAGAAATAGTCTTATACGTTTTTTGAGGCTTCCTTGCTTTCTTACTGCTGCTGCTAAGTCGCTTCACTCGTGTCAGACTCTGTGCGACCCGAGATGACAGCCCACCAGGCTCACCCGTCCCTGGGATTCTCCAGGCAAGAACACTGGAGTGGGTTGTCATTTCCTTCTCCAATGCATGAAAGTGAAAAGCGAAATTGAAGTTGCTCAGTCGTGTCCGACTTCTAGCGACCCCATGGACTGCAGCCTACCAGGCTCCTCCGTCCATGGGATTTTCCAGGCAAGCGTACTGGAGTGGGGTGCCATTGTCTTCTCCGAAACCAAAATTGAATGGATGCAGGTTCCAAGTTCTTTTTGTACTTTCATATTTTGTTCCAGTTTAGGAAGAGTCTAGATAATACTTGCTATTTTCAAGAAATGTTAATCTGGTTGTAAAACTTTCAAATGATTAGCCTATGCACCTTTATATTTTCTAAGAAAAATACACATTTTTAATAACCTGACTTTTCAAATATGCTGTGGTAATACTTAACTCTATGAAGAAACTAGATTTTCCCTGAACCATGTTAAATTTAAATGAATCTTTACTATATACCTAAGGAATGCTTCATGTGAAGTTTCTAGTATGGCTTATATTATGTAAGAGTAACCTTTTCTAAAAATCAAGCCATAAAAAATACAAGCAATTATTAAATTGCTGATGGTGATACTTTTAAAGCTTCAAAGCAATGGAAGAAATTACAAATGAAAATATGGATGTTTGCTTATACAAAAAATTAAAACTTGAGTAGAATAAAAACATAACTGAAATGTCAATCACATCATCTTTCTCGCTACATATGTATTATATACACGTGTATACATGTCATATGCATCTATATGTATGTATATATAAACACATATATGGGTGACTGAATGGATACTGTCTACTTTGTACAACAATGACAAATAATGGTAAAAAAAATAACTTGTAATAAAAGAATTGAAAGAGTCATAGTGGTTTGTTGAAAATATTGGTGATTTTTCTTTCCATCTCTCTGTTTAATTTATTTCAGAGTAAGAACACACTTATTTTTTCAAAAACATGATAATAAATAGCTTTTCAACTACTGATTTATAGCTATACACAGTCTAAATAAACACTGGCAGGGTTGGGGACTATAAATATTTTAGATTTTATAGCAATCTTTCACACTGTATCTCTCCAGAAAAAAAAAAAAAAAAGAAAGAAACAAATCCCTGAAGAATCCTCAGTCGGAAGTTGTACAGAAGAAACATTTGCTTTAAATAGAGTAATAAAATTAAAAATTATAACAAAATATTCTACAATATAGAATGAGTTTTGGTCTCTTACAGAGAAAACCTTAACCTCTTCAAGGCTGAGTGTAGGTGTTTTGCAAGGAATGCATGACACATTGCTGTAGTACAAGAATGTTTCCACAAGGGGGCAGAAGAACAATACAGTTCGATATATATATATATATATATATATTTAAATTCCATGCTAGAATTCTTGCTCTGCAGCTTAATTTTACCAGCTACAAAATTATTACTATCAATACTCTTAAACTGTAACATCTCAATGTGTTCATTCAACTACTTCAGATTTCATTCTAAAATATCCTGTATTATTGGTAAAACTGAAAAAACATGACAACAGTAGAAATATACACATACATTGTTGTTCTTCAGTCAATGAGTTGTGTCTGACTCTTTGCGACCTCATGGATTGCACCATGCCAGGCTCGTCTGTCCTCCCATATATCCTGGAGTCTGCTCAAACTCATGTCCATTGAGTCAGTGGTGCTATCCAACCATCTCATCCTCTCTCTCCCTCTTCTCCTCCTGCCTTCAATCTTTCCCAGCATCAGGATCTTTTCCAGTGAGTTGGCTCTTCACATCAGGTGGCCAAAGTATTGGAGCCTCAGCTTCAGCATCAGTCCTTCCAATGAGTATTCAGGACCGATTTCCTTTAGGATTAACTGGTTGGATCTCCTTGCAGCCCAGGGGACTCTCAAACATCTTCTGCAGTGCACCACAGTTTGAGAGCATCATTTTTTCAGCATTCAGCCTTCTTTATGGCACTCGTACATCCATACGTGACTACTGGAAAAACCATAGCTTGACTATACACACCTTTGTTGGCAAAGTGATGTATCTGCTTTTTAACAGCTGTCTAGGTTTGTCATAGCTTTCCTTCCAAGAAGCAAGCATCTTTTAATTTTGTGGCATCATCTGCAGTGATTTTGGAGCCCAAGAAAATAAAGTCTGTCACAGTTTCCATTTTTTATCTGTCTATTTACCATGAAGTGACAGGACTGGATACCATGATCTTTGTTTTTTGAAGGTTGAGGTTCAAGTCAGCTCTTCACTCTCCTCTTTCACCTTCATCAAGAGCTCTAGTTCTTCTTCACTTTCTGCCACTAGAGTGGTATCATCTTCATAGCTGAAGTTGTTGATATTTCTCCCAGCAAGCTTGATTCAAATTGCAAATTTCAGTTTGCAATTCATCCAGCCTGGAATTTCCCATGATGTACTTTGCACGTAAGGAGACTTGTCATACTCCTGTCCCCATTTTGAACCAGTCAGTCATTCCATATCCAGTTCTAACCAACAAACACATCCATAACTGAGCGTCATTTCTGCTTTGGCTCAGCCTCTTCATTCTTTTTGGAGCTATTTCTCCACTCTTCCCCAGTAGCATACTGGACACCTTCTGACCCGGGGGTGGGGAGGGTGGCTCATCTTCTGGTATCATCTATGTTTGCCTTTTCATACCGTTCATTTGTTTCTCAGGGCAATAATACTGGAATGATTTACCATCCCCTCCTCCAGCGGACCACGATTTGTTAGAACTCTTCACTATGGCCCGTCCATCTTGGCCCTACACAGTATGACTCATAGCTTCATTGAGTTACACAAGCCCCCTCACCACAACAAGGCTGTGATCCATGAAGGGGACACATCTGTATTATTTTCTTTTTCTTGGACTTTTGAAAGCCACAGCTTTGATATACCCATACTTTTGCTTTTGTTTTGTTTTCTTTATTCATTCAATAGTCTTTAAGAATGGGTCCTTCACCAACATATCTCAGAAAGGTACCATCAGAGTAGAAGAAATCAGATGAAATCAAAGAAACTTAGCATGTCTGACCTCTTAGAAGGCTTTAGTCATCACTTGTTCCAAATCTCTCATGTTATCATTGGAGAAACTGGCATCCTGAAAATAACATGCCCAAATGCACATGGTATGTTAATGTCAGAGGCAAGACTAGAAGGCATGTATCCTGAAAACAATATCAGTGTAGTAACAATCAGAAAATGCTTAAGGTTTGGTGGTGTGAAGATGTCATCTAGAAGGGTTAATAATTCTGACCTCTCTCTCTGGGCCATATCTCAAAGGCCCAACTCTATCACTGCAGTGTCAAGTGTCATGTACAGCATGGTCTAGGATAGAGTTTACATCTTAACTCCCACATACATGTCTTTTTGCCATTTCAGAGCCCAGATTCTCCAGATGGCCTTAGCAAAATCAATCGTGATCCTTCTCAACTTGATCTGAGAGGAGCATCTCTCCTATGTTAAGACTAGGGTAAAAATGATCATTTCCTATTAAGTGCTATTTAACAGAGAGATACAGAGGCTCAGAATGATAAAGGACCTTAGAAATATTCTAGATGGATATTTCACTAAACCAGCCATTAAATGGTGGACAGGCTGTCACCCAGTTTCTTTTCACTGGCTTCGAGGCAGCAAGCTTAGCATGAATGCTAGCAGTCAGTAACAATATCCATATAGTCAAAGTTATAAAAATGTGCTGAGAAAATTGGTCGTGCACATATAACACGATTTACAGTGCTTTCTCAATGATTAAAGCATTTTTATGAAAAAGCTGTAAAAGAAACTTAATATTCAACTTTTTAAAAAAGATACTTAACATTCAACTTTTGTTGTCAGTTCCCAGTTCTCACCTCAATATAGCCTTTGCTAACACATAAATACACTTCACTGACTTTTGCTTGAGAGACAGATTATATGCTGAAAACCAATTTATAATGAAAATACTGTTTTCTTGGGTCTTTGAACATTCTTAGCATCAGCCTGCAGAGCCCCATCCTCCCCCATAATTTTCCTTCCCCCTGCCAGTCACTCGTCCACACATCCAAACCTGGATGTTCTCAAATACACAAGCCACCAATTCCTGTGCTCTCTGAGGAGTACAAGAGAAAAACCATCCCATTCTGGCATCCCCTAGTGACGATGCCAATACTCCTCTTTGAATACAATATATTCTTTCTTTCTTTCTTATTTTTTTTCCAAATGAAGTAGCAGATGCATTTATCAGCCCCTTACTTTTCTTTCTATAGTTTTTTTTATGCATTTGTATCCTTAAACATTATCTTGTTTAATTTTGCAAGCTCTCTTTTCTCGATATCCTCACTCCTCAGGGTGAACCCCGCAGTTGTGATATCCCTCCCACGTATGGGTCATTGCACCAAAGGTGTTTGGGCTAGACCGCATTTCTGGCCCTCCTACCAGTCTTGATGTGGCATTTTCTTTATATCCATAGTTGTAGAAAATCTGTTTTGCGAGTGTTCATGTCATTCTTAGACATGGTTGTTCTATACATAGCTGTAGTTTTGTTGTGTCTATAAGAGGAAGTGAGCTCAGGATCTTTCTACTCTTCTAACTTGATCTGGGCCCTACTTGGGAATTATTTTGCCTGGTTTTCTACTGGATTGTCTGCAAATTTTTAAAATATAGCCCTCATATATTGCAGACACTAATCCATTGTCAGTTATATGTGTTGCAATTTTTCCTCCTAGTTTATGCTTTGTCTTTTAGTTTTACTCATGGGTCTTGAAAGAACAGTGTGCTTAACCTTAATATGCTTGATTTTAAAACATTTTATTTGTAACATTTTTTTTCTATGTATTAAGATATTTTTTTTTACCCCCAAAGACTTAATATTATTACCTTTCCTTCTAAACAGCTTAATAGTTTTCCTAGTCACATGAAATCTAGATATATCAGGAATTGACTTGCATTTCATCTCCGGTCTCTCTTTCCTATACTGCATGTCTATTTCTTTAAAAATAACCCAAATATTTTAATTGCCACAGCTTCATAAAATCTCTTGAAATCTAGTGAGGCAACACCTTCCCACATCTTGGGCTATTTTGGGGGTCATGATTTTCAAAATAGCTTTTTACACATTAGCTTCTCAAGTTCCCCAAAAAGGAAAGGTATGGATTTTTACTTTAATTTTATTGTTGTTATTAATCAAATGGGAAAAACTTATATCTTTACAGTACAACTTATATCTTTATAATACCTTTACAAATTTTTAGAGCTTTCTAATCCATAAACATGGTGCTTCTCACCATTTACTTACACTTATTTAATGCCTTTCAGTAAAATTAATACAACTTTCTCTTCAAAAATCTTGCATATTTTGGGGAAAGACAGTCCTGGGTAATCTATAATTGTTGATGATTTTATAACTAGTCCCATTTTTATTTTCTAACTGAATAGCTGGAAGATATAAGTACTTTTTACTTGTATTGACCATGCATCCCAACACTTTGAAAAATAATGTTAATTCCAACAAGTTATCTGCATATATTCTGAATTTTGTATATAAATCATCCTATTACATTTTTTCTAATCCTGAATTTTTTACTGCCTTACTGTACTAACTCAGACATTGAAGTGAAATTGAAAGTGCTAGTCTTTGAGTCATGTCTGACTGTAGCCCTCCAGGCTCCTCTACCCATGGAATTCTCCAGGCAAGAATACTGGAGTGCATAGCCATTCCCTGCTCCAGGGGATCTTCCCAACCCAGGTATCTAACCCGGGTCTTCTGCCATACGAGCAGACATTTTACCATCTGAGCCACCAGGGAAATCATACTTAAATATTTGTTGTTGATATTCAGTCGATTAGTTGTGTCTAATCGACTCTTTGCGACCTCATGGACTGCAGGATGCCAGGCTTCCCTCTTCTTAACCATCTCCTAGAGCTTGCTCAAACTCACATCCATTGAGTCTGTGATGCCATTCAACCATCTCATCCTCTGTCGTCTCCTTCTCCTCCTGCCTTCAATCTTTACCTGCATCAGGGTCTTCTCTATTGTGTCAGCTCTTCATATCAGGTGGCCAAAGTACTGGAATTTGAGCTTCAGCATCAGTTCTTCCAATGAATATTCAGGCTTGATTTCTTTTACGATTGACTGGTTGGATCTCCGTGCAGTCCAAGGGACTCTCAAGAGTCTTCCCCAACACCACAGTTCAAAAGCATCAATTCTTTGGTGTTCAGCCTTCTTTATGGTCCAGCTATCACATCCATGCATGACTACTGGAAAAAAAAAAAACATAGCTTTGACTAGACAGACCTTTGTCAGCAAAGTAATGTCTCTTCTTTTAAATATTCTGTTTAGGTTAGTCACAGCTTTTCTTCCAAGGAGCAAGCATCTTATAATTTCATGGCTGCAGTCACAATCTGCAATGATTTTGGAGCCCAAGAAAAGACAGTCTCTCACTGTTTCCATTGTTTCCCCATCTATTTGTCATGAAGTAATGGGACCGGATGCCATGATCTTCTTCTTCTTCTTTTTTTTTTTTTTAATGTTGAATTTTAAGCCAGCTTTTCAAGCTCCTCTTTCACTTTCATCAAGGGGCACTTCAGTTCTCCCATAAGGGTGGTGTCATCTGCTTTTCTGAGGTTATTGGTATTTCTCCCAGCAATCTTGATTACAGCTTGTGATTCCACCAGCCCAGCGTTTCTCATGATGTACTCTGCATATAAGTAAATAAGCAGGGTGACAATATACAGCCTTGATGTACTCCTTTTCCTATTTGGAACCAGTCTGTTGTTCCATGTCCAGTTCTAACTGTTCCTTCCTGACCTGCATACAGATTTCTCAGGAGTCAGGACAGGTGGTCTGGAATTCCCATCTCTTTAAGAATTTTCCACAGTTTGTTGTGATCCACACAGTCTGTGGGCAGGATTCCCTTAGAAAAAAATGGAGTAGCCATCATGGTCAACAAAAGAGTCCGAAATGCAGTACTTAAATGCAATCTCAAAAATGACAGAATGATCTCTGTTCATTGCCAAGGAAAACTACTCAAAATCACAGTAATCCAAGCCTATGCCCCAACTAGTAACGCTGAAGAAGCTGAGGTTCAATGGTTCTATGAAGACCTACAAGACCTGCGAGAACTAACACCCCAAAAAGGTGTTCTTTTCATTATAGGAGACTGGAATATAAAAGTAGAAAGTCAAGAAACACCTGGAGTAACAGGCAAATTTGGCCTTGGAGTACAGATTGAAGCAGGGCAAAGGCTAACAGAGTTCTGCCAAGAGAATGCAATGGTCATAGCAAACACCCTCTTCCAACAACACAAGAGAAGACTATACATGGACATCACCAGATGGTCAACACCAAAATCAGATTTATTATATCCTTTGCAGCCAAAGAAGGAGAAGCTCTATATAGTCAGCAAAAACAAGACCAAGAGTGGACTGTGGCTCAGATCATTAACTCCTTGTTGCCAAATTCAGACTTAAATTGAAGAAAGTGGGGAAAACCACTAGGCTGTTCCGATATGATCTAAATCAAATCATTTATGATTATACAGTGGAAAAGAGAAATAGATTTAAGGGTCTAGATCTGATAGACAGAGTGCCTTATAAACTATGGACATAGGTTCATGACATTGTACAGGAGACAGGGAGCAAGACCACCCCCAATAAAAGGAAATGCATAAAAGCAAAATGGCTGTCTGAGGAGGCCTTACAAATAGCTGTGAAAAGATGAGAAGTGAAAAACAAAGGAGGAAAGAAAATATATACCCATTTGAATGCAGAGTTGCAAAGAATAGCAAAGAGAGATAAAAAAGCCTTCCTCAGCAATCAGTGCAAAGAAATAGAGGAAAACAATGGAATGAGAAAGACGAGAGATGTCTTCAAGAAAATTGGAGATATCAAGGGAACATTTTGTGAAAACATGGGATCTGAAAAGGACAGAAGTGGTATGGAATTAACAAAAGCAGAATATATTAAGAAGAGGTTGCAAGAATACACAGAAAAACTGTACAAAAAAATATCTTCATGACCCAGATAGTCATGAAGGTGTGATCATTCACACTTTCCTAGAGCCAGACATCCTGGAATGTGAAGTAAGGTGGGCCTTAGAAAACATCAGTATAAGCAAAGCCAGTGGAGGTGATGGAATTCCAGTTGAGCTATTTCAAATGCTGAAAGATGATGCTATGAAAGTGTGGCTCTCAATATGTCAGCAAATTTGGAAAAAACAGCAGTGGCCACAGGACTGGGAAAGGTCAGTTTTCATTCCAATCCCAAAGAAAGGTAATGCCAAAGAATGCTCAAACTACCTCACAATTGCACTCATCTCATACACTAGCAAAGTAATACTCAAAATTCTCCAAGCCAGGCTTCAGCAATATGTGAACTGTGAACTTCCTGATGTTCAAGCTGTTTTAGAAAATGCAGGGGAACCAGAGATAAAATTGTCAACATCTGCTGAATCATCGAAAAAACAATAGAGTTCCAGAAAAAAAAAAAAAAAAAACATTTATTTATGCTTTATTGACTATGCCAAAGTCGTTGACTGTGTGGATCATAATAAACTGTGGAAAATTCTGAGAGATGGGAATACCAGACCACCTGACCTGTCTCTTGAGAAACCTGTATAGAGGTCAGGAAGCAACAGTTAGAACTGGACATGGAACAATAGACTGGTTCCAAACAGGAAAAGGAGTATGTCAAGGCTGTATTGTCACTCTGCTTATTTAACTTCTATGCAGAATACATCATGAGAAACGCTTGGTTGGAGGAAGCACAAGCTGGAATCAAGATTGCTGGGAGAAATATCAATAACCTCAGATATGCAGATGACACCACCCTTATGGCAGAAAGTGAAGAAGAACTAAAGAGCCTCTTGATGAAAGTGAAAGTGGAGAGTGAAAAAGTTGGCGTAAAGCTCAACATTCAGAAAACTAAGATCATGGCATCTGGTCCCATCACTTCATGACAAATAGATGGGGAAACAGTGGAAACAGTGGCTGACATTATTTTGGGGGGCTCCAAAATCACTGCAGATGGTGATTGCAGCCATGAAATTAAAGATATTTGCTCCTTGGAAGGAAAGTTATGAACAATCTAGACAGCATATTAAAAAACAGATACATTATTTGCCAACAAATGTCCATCTAGTCAAGGCTATGGTTTTTCCAGTGGTCATGTATGGATGTTAGAGTAGGAGTATAAAGAAAGCTGAGTGCCGAAGAGTTGATGCTTTTGAACTGTGGTGTTGGAGAAGACTCTTGAGAGTTCCTTGGCCTGCAAGGAGATCCAATATGTCCATCCTAAAGGAGATTAGTCCTGGGTGTCATTGGAGGAACTGATGTTGAAGCTGAAACTCCAATACTTTGGCCACCTGATGTGAAGAGCTGACTCATTTGAAAAGACCCTTATAGTGGGAAACATTGAGGGCAGGAGGAGAAGGGGAGGACAGAGGATGAGATTGTTAGATGACATCACCGACACAAGGGACATGGTTTTGGGTTGACTCCGGGAGTTGGTGACGGACAGGGAGGCCTGATGTGCTGTGTGTCATGGTGTTGCAAAGAGTCAGACATGACTGAGTGACTGAACTGAACTGAACACAGTCAAAATTTTGGCACAATCAATAAAACAGAATTAAATGTTTCTCTGGATCTCTACTACTGTTTTTATGATCCAACAGATGTTGGAAATTCGATCTCCTGTTCCTCTGCCTTTTCTAAATCTTTCAGAAGTTCTCAGTTCACATGCTGTTGAAGCCTAGCTTGGAGAATTTTGAGCGTTACTTTGTTGCATGTGAGATCAGTGCAATTGTGTGGGAGCTTGAGCATTCTTTGGCATTGCCTTTCTTTGGGACCGAAATGAAGACTGACCTTTTCCAGTCCTATGGTCAATGCTGAGTTTTCCAAATTTACTTGTATATTGAGTGTAGCATTTTCATATCATCATTTAGGATTTGAAATAGCTCAGCTGGAATTTCATCACCTCTTCTAGCTTTGTTCATAGTGATGCTTTTTAAGGCCCACTTGACTTCACATTCTAGGATGTCTGACTCTAGGTGAGTGACCCACACCATCGTGGTTCTCTGGGTCATTAAGATATTTTTTGTATAGTTCAGAAGTTAGTTACAGTGTTAAATAGAAGCAGTAATAGTGGGGAACCTTTTGACATTTCAGATTTTAAATGGAAATTTTTCATGACTTCACTCTTAAGTATGATACTTCCTGTGATTCTTTCATAGGTACACTTTTTCAGGCTAATAAAGATCTCTTCTATTCTTACTTTGCTGAAGTTTTATTTTTAATAATGTATGAATATTGTAGTTAATCAAACTTTTTGTCTGTAGTACTGTGTGGATCACAATAAACTGTGGAAAATTCTGAAAGAGATGAGAATACCAGACCACCTAACCTGCCTCTTGAGAAATCTGTATGCAGGTCAGGAAGCAACAGCTAGTACTGGACATGGAACAACAGACTGGTTCCGAATAGGAAAAGGAGTACGTCAAGGCTGTATATTGTCACCCTGCTTATTTAACTTCTATGCAGAGTACATCATGAGAAACGCTGGACTGCAAGAAACACAAGCTGTAATCAAGATTGCTGGGAGAAATACCAATAACCTCAGATATGCAGATGACACCACCTTTATGGCAGAAAGTGAAGAGGAGCTAAAAAGCCTCTTGATGAAAGTCAAAGAGGAGAATGAAAAAGTTGGCTTAAAGGTCAACATTCAGAAAACGAAGATGATGGCATACGGTTCCATCACTTCATGGGAAATAGATGGGGAAACGATGGAAACAGTGTCAGACTTTTTTTTTGTGGGCTCCAAAATCACTGCAGATGGTGACTGCAGCCATGAAATTAAAAGACGCTTACTCCTTGAAAGAAAAGTTATGACCAACTTAGATAGTATATTCAAAAGCAGAGACATTAATTTGCCGACTAAGGTCCATCTAGTCAAGGCTATCGTTTTTCCAGTAGTCATGTATGGATGTGAGAATTGGACTGTGAAGAAGGCTGAGCACTGAAGAATTGATGCTTTTGAACTGTGGTGTTGGAGAAGACTCTTGAGGGTCCCTTGGACTGCAAGGAGATCCAACCAGTCCATTCTGAAGAAGATCAACCCTGGGGTTTCTTTGGAAGAAATGATGCTAAAGCTGAAACTCCAGTACTTTGGCCACCTCATGAGATTTGACACTTTGGAAAAGACTCTGATGCTCGGAGGGATTGGGGGCAGGAGGAGAAGGGGACGACCGAGGATGAGATGGCTGGATGGCATCACGGACTCAATGGACGTGAGTCTGAGTGAACTCTTGGAGTTGATGATGGACAGGGAGGCCTGGTGTGCTGCGATTCATGGGGTCGTGGAGAGTCGGACACGACTGAGCGATTGAACTGATCTGAACTGAATGGAGACTGTCATGTTATTTTCATCTTTAATAAGTAAACATGGTAAGTTAATTGATTTCTGAGTGTAAGATAATCCTTATGTTCCTGGGGTAAACCTAGTTTTGTCATTTAAGAAATAATGCTGGATTCATTTTGCTACTATTTTTTTAATGATCACTGCATCTATGTTCATGGGAATGTTGTCCTGTAATTTTCATTATTGCACCATCCTTGCTCACTTTTGTTTTTAAATTTTTCTTGGTTTGATTATATGAGTTGAGAATTATTCTTCTATATTTGAGGGGTTCATGTGAAATTGGAAATTATTCCTTGTTTCTTTCAAAGAAGTGTTGGTAAAACTAACACTGGTACAC
The DNA here is from genome assembly GCF_001704415.2 of Capra hircus. Classification (NCBI taxonomy): domain Eukaryota; kingdom Metazoa; phylum Chordata; class Mammalia; order Artiodactyla; family Bovidae; genus Capra; species Capra hircus. Next base: position 121,576 of record NW_017190018.1, read on the forward strand.
ATGTCAAAGAGTTTCTCTATGATATTTTCTTAGAGGAGACATTGAGGTTTAATTGTAATGATCATATTTTTCTTTTTCTCTCTCACATACAGGGTTATCATCACCATTTTTCTAAATTCCATATATATGCATAGTATACTGTATTGGTGTTTTTCTTTCTGGCTACTTCACTGAATGGTATTTTATTTTGTATTTTATTGTCTGAAGTTCTTAGAAATACAATCCTGTTACTTCTCATGTCAGTTGACTCTCATATTAGATCGTTTCTTTGTGGTTTTGGAATTCAGAAAAAAAGGAAAAGCAGCCAAGAAGTAATGATAAAGGTATAAAGCAGAGTCTTAGTTCCTTCTGAAGAGAAATTTAAAAACAAACAAACAAACAAACACTAGGACATATATCTTTGAGTTGTTCTACACACCTGACTTGCCTCTTGAGAAACCTGTATGCAGGTCAGGAAGCACCAGTTAGAACTGGACATGGAACAACAGACTGGTTCCAGATAGGAAAAGGAGTACATCAAGGCTGTATATTGTCACCCTGCTTATTTAACTTATATGCAGAATACATCATGAGAAATGCTGGGCTGGAAGAAGCACAAGCTGGAATCAAGATTGCTGGGAGAAATATCAATAACCTCAGATATGCAGATGACACGACCCTTATGGCAGAAAGTGAAGAGGAACGAAAAAGACTCTTGATGAAAGTGAAAGAGGAGAGTGAAAATGTTAACTTAAAACTCAACATTCAGAAAACGAAGATCATGGCATCTGGTCCCATCACTTCATGGGAAATAGATGGAGAAACAGTGGAAACAGTGTCAGACTTCATTTTTGGGGGCTGCAAAATCACTGCAGATGGTGACTGCAGCCATGAAATTAAAAGATGCTTACTCCTTGGAAGAAAAGTTATGACCAACCTAGACAGCATCTTCAAAATCAGAGACATTACTTTGCCAACAAAGGTCCGTCTAGTCAAGGCTATGGTTTTTCCTGTGGTCAAGTATGGATGTGAGAGTTGGACTGTGAAGAGAGTTGGACTGTGAAGAAAGTTGAACGTTGAATAATTGATGCTTTTGAACTGTGGTGTTGTAGAAGGGTCTTGAGAGTCCCTTGGACTGCAAGGAGATCCAACCAGTCCATTCTAAAGGAAATCAGTCCTGGGTATTCTTTGGAAGGAATGATGCTAATGCTGAAACTCCAGTACTTTGGCCACCTCATGCGAAGAGTTGACTCATTGGAAAAGACTCTGATGCTGGGAGGGATTGGCAGCAGGAGGAGAAGGGGACAACAGAGGATGAGATGGCTGGATGGCATCACTGACTCGATGGACGTGAGTCTGAGTAAACTCCGGGAGATCGTGATGGACAGGGAAGCCTAGCATGCTGCTATTCATGGCGTCACAAAGAGTCAGACATGACTGAGCAACTGAATCGAACCAAACCGAACCGAACAGGAACTAAGGCTGCCATCCAAGAGGAGGATGGCAACTTCAGACTGAGCACAAGCATTAGATTGCACATTGCTTGGAACCATAGAGGTTGATAATTGACATTCCTGCAATACCACCCTGTTAACGCACCAACCACCAGAAAGAGGTCACACACTCTGCAGCCCTCATCACAAATTTACTTTTAAAAACTCTTCCCTGAAAACCACTGGGTAATTTGGGTCTTTTAAGCATGAGCCACCTGTACTTCCTGCTTGCCCCTTGCACTAAACCTTTATCTGCTCCTAACTCTGATGTTTTGGGTTTTTTGGCCTCATTGTGCTTTGGCCATGTGAACTTGTGTTTGACAGCAATGTGAGATTATTAAAACCCAAGCTTCTTGTTTAAGGATATTAGCCATCATCTTTTTCCCTTTGGCATCTAGGATATTCCTTAATTTCTTCCAAGCTCAGCCATACTTTTAAAAGGATGTTTTCTTTGTTTTTGTTGGCTTTTCTGCTGGAGCATTATCTGGTTATACTAATGAATATCTGTAGGAGACAATCAGTGAGACTTTCCTTAAAGTTATTCCTCAGGAATGACAAATACATTGAGATAAATTTGTGCTACACACAGGAAAAACAAACATTAAAAGGACACTCCTAACTACATTTTATCTTATAACCTTCTTTCCCCCATGATGATAAAGAGTCTATTATCACTGCTAAGAATTCAAGAATGTGAGTCTGCACAATGTCTGAAATTTCCAAAAGTTAACCGTGACATATAGATACAGAATCAAAAAATCAGAGCAATTCTACCTTATTTTTAGCCCTATTGAGATAAGTTCATACCCTCTCAAAAGTCTTCTGTTTCAATCATGTATCTCATATATTAATATATATCAAGTGGGGGACGGCTGTGGCAAATCATAATATGAGACAGGGAAGAGGATAATCTAAGGTGGACACATTTCCAAAACTAAGATTTAAACTTCTATAACCAACAGCACATCAAATATTTCTAAGAAATCCTCTGTGTTGCTTTTAAAAGATATGTACAGACTACTTACTATTGTTTTATAATGTTCCTTAATTTCTTATACTTATCTACTCAATAGAGATGCACCATGCATTTTCTAATTCTGAAAGCAATCTGTTTTTGCCATAAGCCATACACAGTATTTTTCAGATACCTAGTAAATATGTCAGGTGCTGCAAATTAATGCTATTAGAATCCATTGTGGGGAATATTTCCTAAAATATGGTGGTTGGAGATGGGACACAATTGTTATTTTATTTCTCATTGGCATATATTTGAAATGTAAAATACTGTTTCATAAATGATGGCCCTTCAGATGTTTGTTTTATTGCTTTATTGCTTTTTAGCAAAATTTAGCCCCCCATAATTGTCACTGACTCAATTAATACTGTATATTTTGAAAATTAGATGTTCATTATTTCCATTGTGCAAAAGTGGGGGTGGGTAAAGGAAGACAGAAGAGGAAATGAGAGGCTTACTGAGAATAAGGGGGGAGATTTACAAACTGTGAACAAAGTCAGGAATTGTGCTTTATATTTTACATATGTTTTATCCTTATTTCCACAGCAATCTTGTGATTCAAAAATTATTCTTGTTTTATAGATGATGAAAACAAGTACAAAATAACATGTGACATACCTCAGTTCATATTTTTAGTAGGTAACATGTTCTCTGTCTTTGAGAATACAGTGAGTTTTTTTTTTTTTTATGACACCATAGCTGTCCCTCATTCTACCAAACACTGGACTCAGTGCAGATTCACAGTACTTTGTGCCAAGTATATACAGTTCAGCAACAAACACTATTATGTGGGAAGGGATTGGGGATGACTGCTAATACTTACAGCACAGGCTGTACACTGTAAGCCAGAGGCGAGGCTTGGCCTTCAGATAATTCAACAAGATCCATTAAGTATCCCATGATATTCTTTAACAACTGAACAATGTATATTTGTTGAAAATAAATAAATGCATTTTACCAGTTTCCTAGGGTGGTTGCACCAAATTATCACAACTGGGTAGATTACAACAACAAAAAATTATTGTCTCACAAATCTGGAGGCTAGAGATGTGAAATTAAGATGTAGGCAGGGCCATGTTCCCTCTGAAGGCTCTAGGGGAGAATTTTCCCTTGCTTTTTTCTAGCTATCGGTGGCATCCAGCAATCTTTGGCACTCCTTGGCTTAGCACTGTTACTCCAGCTTCTGCCTCCATTTTTATGTTTTTCTTTCCCTGTGTCTCTATGTCCAAATCTCCCTCTGTTACAATGCCTTTAGGATTTAGGGTTATATTCTGAGGTCCTGGGCAAATATGAATTTTGAGGAGACATTAGTTAACCCCTATACCAATCAACAGAAGTACTTTAATATTAACCACAAGTTCAACATACTGTTCGGTTCAGTTCAGTCACTCAGTCATGTCTGACTCTTTGCGACCCCATGGACTGCAGCACACCAGGCCTCCCTGTCCATCGCCAACTCCTGGAGTTTACTCAAACTCATGTCCAATGAGTCAGTTATACCATTCAACCATCTCATCCTCTGTCGTCCCCTTCTGTTCCCGCCTTCAATCTTTCTCAGCATCAGGGTCTTTTCCAGTGAGTCAGTTCTTTGCATCAGGTGGCCAAAGTGTTGAAGTTTCAGCTTCAGCATCAGTCCTTTTTATGACTATTCAGGACTGATTTCATTTAGGATAGACTGGTTACATCTCCTTGCAGTCCAAAGGACTCTCAAGAGTCTTCTCCAATACCACAGTTCAAAAGCATCAATTCTTCAACGTTCACCTTTCTTTATAGCCCAACTCTCACATCCGTACATGATTATTGAAAAAACCATAGCTTTAACTAGATGGACCTTTGTTGGCAAAGTAATGTCCGCTAAATATTGTTACTGTCTACTATTCTTACCAGCTGATTATGTTACCTTTCATTTGTTTTACACAGAAAAGTACATGTGCACATCATTTCACCTAATTCTCATAATAACTCTATCAATAGGCAGGGTAAGTAATATTGTTACACATTGTGTAGATAAAAATCCTAAAATGTGAAGTAAATAAACTTGCTAAAGATTAAATATGTGGTAATTCAGGGAAAGACACTTTAATCCAAGCAGGATAGGAGAGAAGAGTAAATGTGAGCAGATATGTAATGAATATGATTGAGCTGTGAGACTTCAGTGTAAATCCATGTTAAAACCACCAGCAAGGTAGGACCAGAAGTATCACACATTTCAGCTAGGCTGAGGGCCTGTATCTATCAAGGCACACAGCAATTTAAAGATTGTCTGAGGACACCTTACCCTTCTCTGGGCTAACTATTTGGGTAGCTGGATATCTACATAGGCACTAATAAATATATTTCTTTCTTATCCATTCTTGTGGTACTACTCATTTGACATTTAGCACGCAAAGCAGAGCTTCCTTGGTGGCTCAGATGGTAAAGAATCTGCCTTCAATGTGGAAGACACAGGTTTGATCCCTGGGTTGGGTAGATCCCCTGGAGAAGGAATGGGCATCCCACTCTAGTATTCTTGCCTGGAGAATCCCATGGACAGAGGAGCCTGGTGGGCTATAAACCATGGGGTCGTAAAGGGTCAGACATGACTGAACGACTAACACACATACAAAGTGAAGGGGAAGGTATTACATCCCATTTCAGAATTATTTTCTCCAGATTTTCTCTATATCTTATCTCCCCTCTTACATTGTAAACTGATTGAGGGCATAGGCATAGTCTTAAAATGACATCCTCTATAATATTTAACCTACTAGTCATTTATTCATTCAGATATACTTATAGTGCTTAATCATTAGTAAACAGTAACTTATTACACTTGCCTAATTCTGTAAGCATTTGTAAACCTCACTTGTGTATATTATAGTGTATAATTTGCATTATTCATTTATTAATTTATTCAAATTATTAATTTAAATTGGTGGGGAAGAATGGGATTTAATACCTTTCCTTTCTCTTTTCAAGATTTTGCCTCACTTGATGGTCATTAAAATGGTTTCTTATAGGTACTGCCTCTGAAAATAAAAAATGATCCTATAGATGATTGATGGAACTCAGAAAGTAGAACTAAAATGATAATATGGATATGCAAACTAAAACATCTCATAGCCTGCAGTAGATTTTGACTGCTTATTTATGAAACCCTGAAATGTGGGGTCTATAATGAAACTGCTGCTAGACCCTGAGCTGTAACATCTGTCACTGAGGGTGATGGTATGAGACTAAATGATAAATTGTTAAGGTCAAGCTACAATCAATATGCAAACACTCAATATAGAAATGTGTGACTTATGCACACCAACAGCAATAGATTAAAATATTATGGATTCAATCATTTTTTCCTCCCAACGGAGGCCATCTTTAAGATAAATGGTGCAAATAACTTTATCATAAGGTCATATCTGATTTTATTTATTTAGACTCAAAGGTAGGACAAGCAACTCACCTTTTTAATAAAGGAAAAACCTCTTGACTGTTTTTGTCTTAGTCACTATGCATACCTCAATTTAGCAATTGAGGAGAATTCTGATAACTCAGAATTATACATATTTAAATTATAAAGTATGCTTTTCATATACTTTTCATCATGTTTCTCCTCTGAATTCTTTGCCTTCCAACTGCATCCATTTAGACTGTCATCAGTTTTTTTAACAGTAACATTCTAGATTGCCTTCTCTATTTTTAATCCCTTCTGGTCCATGTTGCACCTCCACAGACACATATTGCATGTATCTTCCCTTCAGGTCCAATGTGAGAACTGGCCAGTCTGATGGCAGAGCTTGGCTGATCTGTGTTCCCAGGTATTAGCAAGATTAGTCAGGGTTCTTCAGAGAAATCAGTACAAATGTAGATTCATTATAGAAATTGGCTCAGACAGTTATAGAGGCCAACAATTCTCACTGCCAGCCATTTGCAAGCTGGAGAACCAGGAGGCCAGTGGTGAAATTCAGTCTGAGTCCAAAGGCCTGATAACCAAGGGAGATAATAATAAAATTCCCAGTCCAAGGCCAAAGGTCTGACAATGGTGTAAGTCCCAGAGTTTGAAGATGTGAGAACCAAGAGCTCTAGGGTCTGATGGTAAAAGAAGATGGATGTTCAAGCTGAAGAAGAGAGGACAATTTAATTCTTCCTCTATCTTTTTTTTTTTTTTCTATTCAGGCCCTTAATAGATTGAATGGTGCTGGCTCACATTGGCAAAGTAGACTTTCTTTACTCAGTCTACTTATTCAAATACTGATCCCTTCTGGAAACACTTCCACAGATGCACCCAGAAATAATGTCTTATCAGCTCTTTGGGCATAATTCAGCTCAGTCAAGTTGACACACAAAATTAACCATCATGACATTCAAATACTTAAACTGGAGTTCTATAGACAAAGCATCCTCATTTGTCTTATAAGCAGCTAGAATTTGTGGGAATTTCAGTAAAGGTAGAAGTGGTGCCCCTGGTAATAGAAACTACTGAGAGGGAATTTAGGGAAAAACTATAGGCATGTGACTGAGTGAGCGAGTGAAGTCGCTCAGTCATGTCCGACTCTTTGCAGCCCTGTGGACTGTAGCCCACCAGGCTCCTCTGTCCATGGGATTCTCCAGGCAAGAATACTGGAGTGGGTTGCCATTTCCTTCTCTAGGGGATCTTCCCAACCCAGGGATCGAACCCAGGTCTGCTGCATTGCAGGCAGATGCTTTAACCTCTGAGCCATCATGTAGGTATCTAGTTTACTAAATCATTCTTTAGTCTAGAGGTATCCAACATGACCTTTAGCCTCAGACACATCTGGCTTATTTCTCAGCTTTTCCATTTAGTATCTGAGTGATTAAGAATATTTCTTAATCTCTCTGAGTCTCATTTGCATCGTATATACAATGGAGCTAAAAATCCCAACATAATGGAGTTATAAAGTTTATAATAGATCATTGGCTTACAAGCTTCTTGACCCTGGACAAGTGCCTTTTTCTCTCTGAGCATCAGTGGGCTGATATGGAAAATGCTGTTAGCAATATCTTGATTAACATACTGTTATAATAATTAGGTCTATGTTCTTTCTGGTGGCTTAAATATGGTTCTTATACAATTCAACAAATATTTGCTGAGTGCTCCCCATGCTGCTGCTACTGCTGCTAAGTCGCTTCAGTCGTGTCCAACTCTAGGCAACCCCATAGACGGCAGCCCACCAGGCTCACCCTTCCCTGAGATTCTCCAGGCAAGAACACTGGAATGGGTTGCCATTTCCTTCTCCAGGACATGAAAGTGAAAGTGAAGTCACTCAGTCATTTCTGACTCTTAGTGACCCCATGGTCTGCAGCCTACCAGGCTCCTCTGCCCATGGGATTTTCCAAGCAAGAGTACTGGAGTGGGGTGCCATTGCCTTCTCTGGAGCACCCCCCATAGGTTCATACAAAGCATTTAACAGGAACTGTGCCATGGTCAATGCTCAGTGAATGTTAGCTATGTGACCATGGTTATCCCTAGGATAAGCTGCAGCCCTGCTCCCTCCCACACAGGCAAATGGTTAAAGTACCAGACAGCCACCTTATCCTAGCAGGTCTCCCTGAGCTCACCTATGTTAACAACTTCCTGGAGGGATTACTGTGCTTCTGAGAAATGATTTGCAAAAGAAAAGGACTTATTTTTATAAGCATTTCCTAGTAAGATAGCCAATACAGCATTGAGGAAATGTTATTTTCCTTTTCTTCAAACTATGATGGATTTACGTAAGTTGCTGGGGCTCCAGAAATGTGTTGTTTGCACTAAATCCACACCAGAGGGAAAAGTTGATATTTTCCTAGTGATTTGAATATTAATACATGACAAATGTCCAGTGCCAGCATCTCTTACATTTCTAAGATTTGTTCCAATTTTTAATGAACCATAAGTTTAAAAGACATGCAATTTTTAAAATAAGTCTTCTCCATATGATTACCTGCCTTAAAGCTACAAACAAATTTAGAGAGAAAGGCAGATACAATATCCTTTTCTTTTATATGTTTAGAACACCAAAACTACACACAGGACATTGGAGCCTTTATCATGCACTGGCTGTCAGAATATCTATTTGTTACATGTCAGGGAAATAGTGTTTTGCTCCAGGTCTGGTGTGCTGTTTTGTCTTTACTTCCATTTTTAAACAAAGTGTTTTAATATTTTTATTTTTAGAATTTCAGGAATGCAAATCCCACTGCTATTCATTATGGTCTGTGAGTATTTACTTTCATTGAGCATCCATGCTTTTCTCTTGTGCTAGATGATGCAAATAAACATAAACATGAGCTGAAGAAAACCAAAATTAGATAAAATAATTTAGCCAAAACAAATCTTTCAATGATTCATAAATAAGAAATTTCTGAAAGAACTGACTTTTTGATTACGCATAGTACAAATTTTCAAGACACTCTACCTGTCCGTGTGTATGTGTGTGTGTGTATGTCTATCTACCATCTACTTGTCTATTCATTTTAACTTAATGAATAAACAAAACATAAGCAGAAGAGAGGACAAGACTGCTGAACCCCAAGCAAAATTTAATTATTAGGATGTCACTTTCCTTGGGCAAATTTAATTTTTAAACTACCTCTTTAAGGTGACCAGTAAGACTTTGTGAAGTTTACATAAGTCTCTGAGATAAGAAACAAATCAAGAGAAAATGTTTAGAAGGAAATTATTTTGGAGACAAGGATCCCCCAAGGAAATGTGATCTCTATGGATTTATAAGCCTATGTCTCCTCTCCTTTTTCCATTGCCATTATTTTTTGGATGCCAATCTTTTTGCATAAACAAATAATGAACTGTTATCCCAGACCAATTCTATGCAATAAAATATAGTAAACACCTACTATATCCCAGCCATTGGTAATTTGAAAGTGAAAAAGACAGTTTCTCGTTCTCATGATCTAGGTGTACAGATTACAAACACAATACATCTTTTAAGATAAAGAGTAATATCCTTGGTGGTTCAGCAGTAAAGAATCCACCTACAAGCAGGAGACACATATTTGATCCCTGGATCGGAAAGATCCAGGGAGAAGGAAATGGTAACCCACTCCAGTATGCTTGCCTGGGAAATCCCATGGACAGAGGAGCCTCACTGGCTAGAGTCTTTGGGGTCGCAAAGAGTTGGACACGACTTAATGACTAAACAACAACAAAAAACATTGTCATAGGTTTAGAAAGATTACTTGAATGACATTATGTGCTGTGCTGTGCTTAGTCACTCAGTCGTGTCTGACTCTTTGTAACCCCATGGACTGTACCCTGCCAGGCTCCTCTGTCCATGGGATTCTCGATGCAAGAATACTGGAGTGGGTTGCCATGCCCTCCTCCAGGGGATCTTCCCAACCTGGGGGTTTGAACCCAGGTATCACACATTGCAGGCAGGGATTCTTTATTATCTGAGTCACCAGGGAAGCCAGAATGACAATATGCAGAAGGGATCTGAAAGGGGAAAATATTGGAAGCTGGTTATCTATTATGCATCTGTACTTGCTGTCTTAGAACAGCATTTCCAGATCTATTCTGTCCCATGATCACTTTCATAACATATAGAGACTCAGAGCAAATCATTTTGTCCATCTCTCACACATATTAAAAAACTTGAACATTAACATAGTATCTATCAGCCTAAGACCACATCCCTAAGCATGACACCAGCCCTCTTAACAGTGTCTGCCTGATAAAAATAAAGGCTGCCAAAAGAATGTACCATTTGTTCCAGCCAACATCCGAAGAGAGAGCCTCTGTCTCCCAGGCCCTGTGGGAGGAGAGAAGCCTAGTTTTGATAAGCACCACTTCGCAAAAATGACATATGTTTGCCAGGGACCAACCCTTGCTTCCACCTTTTTGTAAATTCCCACTTCCTTGACTCTCCAAAAGCCCCTGCCATCCCTCTTCTCTCTTCACTTCTTCTCCTTTTAAAACACCCTGTCATATCTGCACAAATGGAAGTTGAATTCTGTTCACATTGGACCTTCCCACTTTCAAAAGTATATTACTGCTAAAGTATCTGTCCTTACCGCTTTCACTGGTGTCCAGCTTTGCTCTATCCTTGAAACTAATTTGAAATACATTTCCATAAAAGCCATCCTTGCTGGCACTGATGTCATTCTTTTATGTTTTACCCTCTTTAGGCTACCTTTACCAACTCCCGTAAATTAAAATTTAACGTACCAACAGAATAGTGGGACAGGAGCCTATGGTGGAAGATGGCATGTAAGAGTGGGGCAACAGTATCAGTAAAGTTCATGTTTATAATGGAAAGTTTTAACTTATATATTCTTTAATCTTATAACAAATGAGACAGATGACATGTAACCAAATTCTCACCTTGCCAATTCAAGTTTACATTGCTAATAGAAGCTGTCCTTATACAGAATTAATATATACCACACAGGTAAACTATGCAGCATGTACCTATGAAAGTCAGCATGGGAATCCCAGCAATAGGAACACAACTCCTTGTTGCTCAGTAACACTGGGGCAATGGGATACCGTGTTGTACAGTGACATCAAGCCAAACCCTTGAAGTAAGATTTCAATTCCTCACCTATAGAAGTTCATTATGTATATTTCCCCTCTAATTTCTGCTTTAGCTTTTGTCAACACTTTGACATGCAGTATTTTCATTATCATTCCCATTTAAGTATTTTACTATTTCTCTTGTTTATACTTGTAAATTCAAATGTTACTTATTAATATCTCTTTCCAGAGAATAGTTACATGCCATGAGATGACTGTTACATAAATCATTAAAACAGCTTCCTTCCCTATTTCATATCACATGTTCTCCCTAAGTATGGACTTACAGGAGAGTTCAGTTCGGAATTCAAAAAGATTTGGGACCTTTAAAATGTGTGATCTATGGCTGGTTTCTTCACCTCTCTGAACCTCAATTTCCTAATTTAACAAAAGTTTATGGTTTAATAACTGCAATAAAATGTTCAAATGCTAATGATTATTTCAACATCCAACACTTATTGAGTGTTGAATTTTTTTCCTGACACCATTCTTAGCATTTAACCTAGATTCATTCACTTCACCAAACATGTTCAGTCACTAAGTCATATCCAACTCTTTGCGACCCCATGAACTGCAGCAAGCCAGGCCTCCCCGTCCTTCACCATTTCCCAGAGTTTGCTCAAACTCATGTCCATTGAGTTGGTGAAGAAATACAACCATCTCATCCTCTGTCATCCCCTTCTCCTCCTGCCCTCAATCTTTCCCAGCATCAGGGTCTCTACCAATGAGCTGGCTCTTCACATCAGGGGGCCAAAGTATTGGAGCTTCACCTTCAGCATCAGTCCTTCCAATGAATACTCAGGGTTGATGTTCTTTAGGATTGACTGGTTTGATCTTGGACAGAGATATTCAGCTGTTGGTTAAAACATGTCAGACTGCACTTCTGCCTAAAACTTTGAAATAGCTCCCTATTTTTTTCTGAATAAAATTTAAAATCATACTCCTAATACATGAGCTCTTCCATGATCAGCCTTCTGGCTACTTCTCTGAACTCACATTCTATCACTCATTCATATACTGACTGTATTTGTGATGAAATAGCTACCTCGTTGGTGTCTCTAACCCTAACCCAATCCTAACTGAATCCAAACATGTCATGCATGGTATTCTGGTGCACTTGGGGTTTTCCCTAACTAAAGCATCTGTTCTGTCTCCAAATATCTGCATGGCTTATACCCTCACTTCCTTCAGGTCTTGGCTCAAATATCACCATATAAGAAAAAGATCACTTCGTACAAAATAGCAACCACTCTCCTCCAACTAAAGTGTTTATCATATAAATTAACTCCTTTATTAATTAAGCACATTGGAAAAAAAACTTCTAATCCATTCTGTTTAATAGGTGATCTAATAATGTAATCCCTGGCACTTTGGGTGTTTTTCAATAGCTAGTCATAATGGTAAGCACCTTATATACATATCAACCATTGTGAAAGCTGATTAGATAAACAAACAGAGTCATAACTTACATATGTGCAAATGGGCACCCACACTTAACTCTCTGGCCTGTGCTGATCCATTGTTCCACCTCAACCCACCTAGACGCCTCTGTCTATACCAGTGCACAGGTAATATTTAAGAATTATTTCCTTTTAGAAACAGGGATACGTTATGATTTTAAATTTTCTAATTTGTTCTCACTTAAAATATGCCACCAAAGTCCTTTCAGATCAATAGTTGTATCTTGTACTAATATTGCATTTAATAATTTAACATTCTAACCTATGTAAAATGTATTGAGTGTAAATTGGAAAGTGCTGATTTAACAGTTTACGTTTTCCATGAATATCTAATTTTCCCACAGCATTTAATTTTATACTTGTCAATTCTTTTTATTTTATTTTATTTCCTTGGCTGTACTGGGTCTTAGTTGTGGCACATGGGATCTTTTTTAGTTATGCCATGTGGGATCTACTACCCAGACCAGGGATCAAACTTGGGCTTCCTGCATTGGGATCAAAGAGTCCCAGCCACTGGACTACCAGGGAAGTCTTAATTCTGTCAATTCTTGATCCAAAACCATATGCTTTTAACCTTAGGTAACTTCAAAATGGCACTTTAGTATCTAGTATGAGAAGTATCTCTCATTACATTTTAATTTCATTTTGTGAATGAATACCCAGAAGGTAATACAGGTGACTATGTAAGTTTGAATTTAAGCTAAATATAATGTACTTCAAAGCCACCTGTGGCTAATGATAACCATCTTGGGCAGCACAGAGGTAGAACATTACTAGTTCAGTTCAGTTAACTCGCTCAGTCGTGTCCGACTCTTTGCGACCCCATGAATCGCAGCACGCCAGGCCTCCCTGTCCATCACCATCTCCCAGAGTTCACTCAGACACATGTCCATCAAGTACGTGATGCCATCCAACCAACTCATCTTGGGTCATCCCCTTCTCCCCTGCTCCCAATCTCTCCCAGCATCAGAGTCTTTTCCAATGAGTCAACTTTTCACATGAGGTGGCCAAAGTACTGGAGTTTCAGCTTTAGCATCATTCCTTCCAAAGAAATCCCAAGGTTGATCTCCTTCAGAATGGACTGGTTGGATCTCCTTGCAGTCCAAGGGACCCTCAAGTGTCTTCTCCAACACCACAGTTCAAATGCATCAATTCTTCAGCTCTCAGCCTTCTTCACAGTCCAGCACTCACATCCATACATGACCACAGGAAAAACCATAGCCTTGACTAGACAGACCTTAGTCTGTCTTAGAGACCTTAGTCTCTGCTTTTGAATATACTATCTAGGTTGGTCATAACTTTTCTTCCAAGGAGTAAGCGTCTTTTAATTTCATGGCTGAAATCACCATCTGCAGTGATTTTGGAGCCCACAAAAATAAAGTCTGACACTGTTTCTACTGTTTCCCTGTCTATTTCCCATGAAGTGATGGGACCAGATGCCATGATCTTCATTTTCTGAATGTTGAGCTTTAAGCCAACTTCTTCACTCTCCTCTTTGACTTTCATCAAGACGCTTTTTAGCTCCTCTTCACTTTCTGCCATAAGGGTGGTGTCATCTGCATATCTGAGATTATTGATATTTCTCCCGGCAATCTTGATTCCAGCTTGTGCTTCTTCCAGTCCAGCGTTTCTCATGATGTACTCTGCATAGACGTTAAATAAGCACGTGACAATATACAGCCTTGACACACTCCTTTTCCTATTTGGAACCAGTCTGTTGTTCCACGTCCAGTTATAAATGTTGCTTCCTGACCCACATACAGATTTCTCAAGAGGCAAGTCAGGTGGTCTGGTATTCCCATCTCTTTCAGAATTTTCCACAGTTTATTGTGATCCACACAGTCAAAGGCTTCGGCATAGTCAATAAAGCAGAAATAGATGTTCTTCTGGAACTCTCTTGCTTTTTCCATGATCCAGCAGATGTTGACAATTTGATCTCTGGTTCCTCTGCCTTTTCTAAAACCAGCTTGAACATCAGGGAGTTCATGGTTCATGTATTGCTGAGATCTGGCTTGGAGAATTTTGACCATTACTTTACTCGCATGTGAGATGAGTGCAATTGTGCGGTAGTTTGAGCATTCTTTGGCATTGCCTTTCTATGGAATTAGAATGAAAATAGACCTTTTCCAGTCCTGTGGCCACTGCTCTGTTTTCCAAACTTGCTGGCATATTGAGTGCAGCACTTTCACAGCATCATCTTTCAGGATTTGAAACAGTTCAACTGGGATTCCATCACCTCCACTAGCTTTGTTCATAGTGATGCTTTCTAAGGCCCACTTGACTTCACATTCCAAGATGTCTGGCTCTAGATTAGTGATCACATCATGATTATCTGGGTCATGAAGATCTTTTTTGTACAGTTCTTCTGTGTATTCTTGCCACCTCTTCTTAATATCTTCTGCTTCTGTTAGGTCCATACCATTTCTGTCCTTTATTGAGACCATCTTTGCATGAAATGTTCTGTTGATATCTCTAATTTTCTTGAAGAGATCTCTAGTCTTTCCCATTCTGTTATTTTCCTTTATTTCTTTGCATTGATCACTGAGGAAGGTTTTCTTATCTCTTCTTGCTATTCTTTGGAACTCTGCATTCAGATGCTTATATCTTTCCTTTTCTCCTTGGCTTTTTGCTTCTCTTCATTTCACAGCTATTTGTAAGGCCTCCCCAGACAGCCATTTTGCTTTTTTGCATTTCTTTTCCATGGGGATGGATGGTCTTGATCCCTGTCTCCTGTACAATGTCATGAACCTCATTCCATAGTTCGTCAGGCACTCTATCTATCAGATCTAGACCCTTAAATCTATTTCTCACTTCCACTGTAAAATGATAAGGGATTTGATTTAGGTCATACCTGAATGGTCTAGCGGTTTTCCCTAGTGTCTTCAATTTAAGTCTGAATTTGGCAATAAGGATTTCATGATCTGAGCCGTAGTCAGCTCCCGGTCTTGTTTTTGTTGACTGTATAGAGCTTCTCCATCTTTGGCTGCAAAAAATATAATCAATCTGATTTCGGTGTTTACCATCTGGTGATGTCCATGTGTAGAGTCTTCTCTTGTGTTGTTGGAAGAGGGTGTTTGCTATGTGGTCCACTGGAGAAGGGGATGATAAGCCACTTCAGTGTTTTTGCCTTTAGAACCCCATGAACAGTAGGAAAAGGCAAAATGATAGAATACCAAAAGAGGAACTACTCAGGTCATTAGGTGACCAATATGCTACTGGAGATCAATGTAGAAATAACTCCAGAAAGAATGAAGGGATGGAGCCAAAGAAAAAACAGTACCCAGTTGTGGATGTGACTGGTGATAGAAGCAAGATCCTATGCTGTAAAGAGCAATATTGCATAGGAACCTGGAATGTCAGGGCCATGAATCAAGGCAAATTGGAAGTGGTCAAACAAGAGATGGCAAGGGTGAACGTCGACATTCTAGGAATCAGCAAACTAAAATGGACTGGAATGTGTGAATTTAACTTAGATGACCATTATATCTACTACTGTGGGCAGGAACCCTCAGAGGAAATGGAGTAGCCATCATGGTCAACAAAATAGTCCGAAATGCAGTACTTGGATGCAATCTCAAAAACGACAGAATGATCTCTGTTCATCTCCAAGGCAAACCATTCAATACCAGAGTTATCCAAGTCTGTGCCCCAACCAGTAATGCTGAAGAAACTGATGTTGAACGGTTCTATGAAGACCTACAGGATCTTTTAGAACTAACACCCAAAATAGATGTCCTTTTCATAATAGGGGACTGGAAAGCAAAAGTAGGAAGTCAAGAAACACCTGGAGTAATAGGCAAATTTGGCCTTGGAATGCGGAATGAAGCAGTGCAAAGACTAATAGAGTTTTTTTTCTAATGCAAATGAAATAAAAATCAACATTTTAAATGCATCATCTTGTCTACAGAAATGGGGATATATGTAGTGATTCAAAGCTTTGCTAAATCCCTCAGCAACACTGTATAGCTTTATTTCATAGCTTCTTAAGGTATTTTGTTGTTGATATTCATAGACCAGGTGTTATCTGACTTTTAGAGGTGAGAAAATTAAAAAATCTAGAGAAATTGAGGAGCTGAGAAGGAATACACAAGTGCATTCATATTTACCTTGCTGCATATTTTCCTTGATATTTTACTTACATAAGTATCACTTGCTCATCCTAAAGGGTGAGGATCCTGGCAAGATGCAGGATCAGACATGTGGTGGTTTCTAAGGCCAGCCATCCCTCCCACCCAGTGTGATCTGCTGCTGTTCTGACCTGGCTTTTCCTGCTGGGCAACTCTGTGCTCTGTGTCTGGGCTGAGCTGGGCTGGGCTGGACTGGGCTGGCTGGGATGTGGCTCTCTGGCTTGAAGTGTGGATGGGCAGGTGGGTGAGCGTCTCTGCTCTAGGACTTGTTTTGATGACTGAGGAGTACCGTGTGCATGAAACTTTTACACTTCTTGTTGTAAAGTCTAATGCCTGATCCTGTGAATAATCTTTTCAGATTTCTCAAGACACTTTCTGGCCATTTTTTGAAAATTTTGGTGAGATGTGGGGATCAACTTGTTTCCTCCCTCCCCCTCCCCCCACCCCGTACAAACACTCCATATAATTCCATATGCTCAGTGTCTACTGAGCTCAATTCTGATCCGTTGTCTGTGCTGACACCCATGTCTCCACAATACCTTCACTGTGGACAATTTGCCATGGAGAGTGCCCCTCATTTCTTGCTTCTGTGGTCAGTTTCATGAATTTTCTCACCAGTGTATTGTTGAAGAGGGATTCATACTGTTTGGTACATAAATCATTTGGCCTGTCCTGCCTCCAGAGCAGAAGTCCGGTTGAAAGCTGTAGACTCTGGGCCATCTGGACCCACACCCCGCAGGGCCAAACGTGTTTGTTCTCTCCTTTCAAGCTCTCATGTGTGGAGACATGTGACCTGGTTCCTTGGTGGGACTGTACATCCTTTCTTCCAGTTGTTACGGGCTGCTCTCCACTCTCAGTGCTGAGTCTTCTCCTGTTGGCCCCGCTTGGAGGGGCCATCTTTCGAGTTCTTGGGGAGCTTCACTTGATGTTCTTGAGTTTTCAGGGAGGTAATCTTATCTTTTCCATGGGAGGCATTTGGAGACCTCGACCTGGGCAAGAGCCATCTCTCCACGAACAGGAGTGGGGCTGGACGTGGCCACCCAGAAAGTCAGGCAGCAGCCCTGCTGGGGGAGTTTCCAGACCCGTGCACTGCCTCCTCTCTGTGGCCCTGAGTTTGCAGATGCTTAGCTGACCAGATAGCGACCTTCTCCCATGAGACTGGCACTAGGTGTGGGAGGAGTAGCCCCTGGGCCCCCAGGTCCTCACGGCAGCTATGTGAGACTCCAACAGCTTGTGACCTGTTGGTGACAAGAATTAAACCTGAGGGTGGAAGGGAGCCTGTCAGGACTCCTCTCTGGTGCTCACAGCCTGGCAGGCTCTCAGTGAGAAAATGGGGATGTAAAGCGATGAGTTAGACCCAGAAACAATGCGATAATTTATATCCCTCACTTTTTTTTAATGCCAGTTCCCAATTTATAGAACTATCTTCACCTGTGTTGGTTCCCTTTGTCTTCACGATGAAAATCAAGCTAGGTGTAATGATGCAAGGCACGTGTCCATCACAGGATAGTGCACAGTGTGTACACGTGCACAGTGAGCAGCACAGAGACCATCCTGGTCAGAGTGCTTAATGCAAAGTCTGGTACTTCAGCAAACCTGGGACAAATGCCTCAGCTTATGGTGATTTTCCAGCTTCTCCTCCAGCGCCCCCTACCCCCACCCAACCCTTCACCCGCCTCCTCTCCTAATTCCTCCTCCTCCTCTCTCTCTCTCTCTCCCTTCCTTCCAACCTCTCCTCTTTTCTCTTCCTTTTTCCCTGTCCCTTCTCTCCCCTGCTCTCAGGTAAATATACTTTGTGAGGATTTGGCACCCAACTGATCAAGGAATGTTCTAGTAGCCAGATGAAACCCAATCGCATTAGAAACAATTCCGTATAAAGCATTGCTCTCCAACAGAAATATGCAGAAACATATACAGAATTTTACATTTTTGATCAGCCATATTTATTTTTTTTTTATTTTTTTTTTAAACTTGTACGATGATTTTATTTGTGATTCTATTTTCTAAATTGTGTTAGATGCAACATAAAACCACTTGTACAAAACATCAAAAGAACTTTAACAATTAAACTTTTAATGAAATAAAGCATTCCCAGAATGAAACGGGTTGCATTCCAACAAACTGTCTGTTGTTTTTTTTATCTACAAGAAACATTTGCATCTCTAGATTAAGTAGTTTTGCTATTCAGTTTACATTTCCAAGAAGGCTGCTGTTCCTAAATATTTATATAGCTTTAATGTACATCATACTGGTTTTATTAATTTTAACCCCAAAGCCTATTCTACCAATTACCACTTAATGACTACATCGCTTTTCCTTCTGATAGCCTTTGTTCTTTGGTAAGGTATCAAAGAGGGGGGCAGGGACATCAGACTGAAATAAAACAGCTAAATAAAATGTTACTCTGATTCACCATGAAGGACTTTGCTTCTCTGACTCACCTGTCTGTTTTCAGACAAATTTCTTGTTTGAGGTTTGTTTTATTTTTCTTAATCCAGAGTCATATGCTTTCTTTTTATCCTAAGAAAACATTTTAAAAAAGCTTTCTGTTGATGGAGTTGATTTTAGACTTTATGTAGCGTGATAAAAGCATATCAAAGTCCTTGAATCATCCTATATCTTCTGACTGATCAGCAAAAGAAAACGTTTAAGCCCTTTAGGAGCTTAGTAAGATCATTCAGCCAAAAAAATGTAAGATATTATCCTGGTGAAACTTACTTAATATTTTACTTTATAAAATATGTTTGTCAAAGAGATTTTTTGTAAAATTTTTAGTAAAAACATTTCTTTGTGACCATTTTGGCAAAAGTTTAAACAAATAAACATATTAATTATATTGAGATACTATTCCATATATAGTTAGACGTTCTAAAATGAAATATACTTCTAATCATAACTGGGTGTTATTTTTTTGGACTTCCCTGGTGGCTCAGACGGTAAAGCGGTAAAGCGTCTGTGTACACTGTGGGAGACCTGGGTTCGATCCCTGGGTCGGGAAGGTCTGCTGGAGAAGGAAATGGCAATCCACTCCAGTACTATTGCCTAGAAAATTCCATGGACAGAGGAGCTTGGTAGGCTACAGTCCATGGGGTCGCAAAGAGTCGGACACGACTGAGCGACTTCACTTTCACTTTTAGTGATGTTTCATATACTTATATAAATATATCAATTTATCTTTCTTTCTCTTTATATTTTAATCTATGATGTGTGATATGTGGCATATATATATGACAATTTATATAAAATTTATCTTTAAGTACTACTTTAAAATATTTCTTATATTTCTTTTTTTTTTTTTTCATACAGCAAGGTGACTATTTTTATTTTTTTATTTTTTTTATTTTTTAAATTTTCTCACATGTATTTTTTCTGCTTAACACACAGATATATTCATAAGCTCATAGATATATAGAGAAAATATTTCTTTACATAGTGCTGCCCATCTATTTAATTAAAAAAAAATGTCCATGATTGACTAGGTTAATATTGTCTCTGTTTTGAGAAAGTCAACATATTGTTTTTTGACAAATTTATATTATTTACTTCATAAGGTTTTCTTTTTTTTTTTCCTATTTTTATTTTTATTTATTTATTTTTTTTTAAATTTATTTATTCATTTATTTATTTCTTTATTTTAAATTTTAAAATCTTTAATTCTTACATGCGTTCCCAAACATGAACCCCCCTCCCACCTCCCTCCCCACAACATCTCTCTGGGTCATCCCCATGCACCTGCCCCAAGCAAGCTGCACCCTACGTCAGACATGGACTGGCGATTCAATTCTTACATGACAGTATACATGTTAGAATTCCCATTCTCCCAAATCATCCCACCCTCTCCCTCTCCCTCTGAGTCCAAAAGTCCGTTATACACATCTGTGTCTTTTTTCCTGTCTTGCATACAGGGTCGTCATTGCCATCTTCCTAAATTCCATATATATGTGTTAGTATACTGTATTGGTGTTTTTCTTTCTGGCTTACTTCACTCTGTATAATTGGCTCCAGTTTCACCCATCTCATCAGAACTGATTCAAATGAATTCTTTTTAACGGCTGAGTAATACTCCATTGTGTATATGTACCACAGCTTTCTTATCCATTCATCTGCTGATGGACATCTAGGTTGTTTCCATGTCCTGGCTATTATAAACAGTGCTGCGATGAACATTGGGGTACATGTGTCTCTTTCAATTCTGGTTTCCTCGGTGTGGATGCCCAGAAGTGGGATTGCTGGGTCATAAGGTAGTTCTATTTGCAATTTTTTAAGGAATCTCCACACTGTTCTACATAGTGGCTGTACTAGTTTGCATTCCCACCAACAGTGTAGGAGGGTTCCCTTTTCTCCACACCCTCTCCAGCATTTATTGCTTGCAGATTTTTGGATCGCAGCCATTCTGACTGGTGTGAAGTGGTACCTCATTGTGGTTTTGATTTGCATTTCTCTAATAATGAGTGATGTTGAGCATCTTTTCATGTGTTTGTTAGCCATCCGTATGTCTTCTTTGGAGAAATGTCTATTTAGTTCTTTGGCCCATTTTTGATTGGGTCGTTTATTTTTCTGGAATTGAGCTGCAGAAGTTGCTTGTATATTTTGGAGATTAGTTGTTTGTCAGTTGTTTCATTTGCTATTATTTTCTCCCATTCAGAAGGCTGTCTTTTCACCTTGCTTATATTTTCCTTTGTTGTACAGAAGCTTTTAATTTTAATTAGATCCCATTTGTTTATTTTTGCTTTTATTTCCAGAATTCTGGGAGGTGGATCATAGAGGATCCTGCTGTGATTTATGTCTGAGAGTGTTTTGCCTATGTTCTCCTCTAGGAGTTTTATAGTTTCTGATCTTACATTTAGATCTTTAATCCATTTTGAGTTTATTTTTGTGTGCGGTGTTAGAAAGTGATCTAGTTTCATTCTTTTACAAGTGGTTGACCAGTTTTCCCAGCACCACTTGTTAAAGAGATTGTCTTTACTCCATTGTATATTCTTGCCTCCTTTGTCAAAGATAAGGTGTCCATATGTGTGTGGATTTATCTCTGGGCTTTCTATTTTGTTCCATTGATCTATATGTCTGTCTTTGTGCCAGTACCATACTGTCTTGATGACTGTGGCTTTGTAGTAGAGCCTGAAGTCAGGCAAGTTGATTCCTCCAGTTCCATTCTTCTTTCTCAAGATTGCTTTGGCTATTCGAGGTTTTTTGTGTTTCCATACAAATCTTGAAATTATTTGTTCTAGTTCTGTGAAAAATGTGGCTGGTAGCTTGACAGGGATTGCATTAAATTTGTAAATTGCTTTGGGTAGTATACTCATTTTCACTATATTGATTCTTCCGATCCATGAACATGGTATATTTCTCCATCTATTAGTGTCCTCTTTGATTTCTTTCATCAGTGTTTTATAGTTTTCTATATATAGGTCTTTAGTTTCTTTAGGTAGATATATTCCTAAGTATTTTATTCTTTTCGTTGCAATGGTGAATGGAATTGTTTCCTTAATTTCTTTTTCTACTTTCTCATTATTCGTGTATAGGAATGCAAGGGATTTCTGTGTGTTGATTTTATATCCTGCAACTTTACTATATTCATTGATTAGGTCTAGTAATTTTCTGGTGGAGTCTTTAGGGTTTTCCATGTAGAGGATCATGTCATCTGCAAACAGTGAGAGTTTTACTTCTTCTTTTCCAATTTGGATTCCTTTTATTTCTTTTTCTGCTCTGATTGCTGTGGCCAAAACTTCCAGAACTATGTTGAATAGTAGCGGTGAAAGTGGACACCCTTGTCTTGTTCCTGACTTTAGGGGGAATGCTTTCAATTTTTCACCATTGAGGATAATGTTTGCTGTGGGTTTGTCATATATTGCTTTTATTATGTTAAGGTATGTTCCTTCTATTCCTGCTTTCTGGAGAGTTTTTATCATAAATGGATGTTGAATTTTGTCAAAGGCTTTCTCTGCATCTATTGAGATAATCATATGGTTTTTATTTTTCAATTTGTTAATGTGGTGAATTACATTGATTGATTTGCGGATATTGAAGAATCCTTGCATCCCTGGGATAAAGCCCACTTGGTCATGGTGTATGATCTTTTTAATGTGTTGTTGGATTCTGATTGCTAGAATTTTGTTGAGGATTTTTGCATCTATGTTCATCAGTGATATTGGCCTGTAGTTTTCCTTTTTTGTGACATCTTTGTCAGGTTTTGGTATTAGGGTGATGGTGGCCTCATAGAATGAGTTTGGAAGTTTACCTTCCTCTGCAATTTTCTGGAAGAGTTTGAGGAGGATAGGTGTTAGCTCTTCTCGAAATTTTTGGTAGAATTCAGCTGTGAAGCCGTCTGGACCTGGGCTTTTGTTTGCTGGAAGATTTCTGATTACCATTTCAATTTCTGTGCTTGTGATAGGTCTGTTAAGATTTTCTATTTCTTCCTGGTTCAGTTTTGGAAAATTGTACTTTTCTAAGAATTTGTCCATTTCTTCCACGTTGTCCATTTTATTGGCATACAACTGCTGATAGTAGTCTCTTATGATCCTTTGTATTTCTGTGTTGTCTGTTGTGATCTCTCCATTTTCATTTCTAATTTTATTGATTTGATTTTTCTCTCTTTGCTTCTTGATGAGTCTGGCTAATGGTTTGTCAATTTTATTTATCCTTTCAAAGAACCAGCTTTTGGCTTTGTTAATTTTTTGCTATGGTCTCTTTTGTTTCTTTTGCATTTATTTCTGCCCTAATTTTTAAGATTTCTTTCCTTCTACTAACTCTGGGGTTCTCCAACTCTTCCTTTTCTAGTTGCTTTAGTTGCAGAGTTAGGTTATTCATTTGACTTTTTTCTTGTTTCTTGAGGTATGCCTGTATTGCTATGAACTTTCCTCTTAGCACTGCTTTTATAGTGTCCCACAGGTTTTGGGTTGTTGTGTTTTCATTTTCATTAGTTTATATGCATATTTTGATTTCTTTTTTGATTTCTTCTGTGATTTGTTGGTTATTCAGAAGTGTGTTGTTCATCCTCCATATGTTGGAATTTTTAATAGTTTTTCTCCTGTAATTGAGATCTAATCTTAATGCATTATGGTCAGAAAAGATGCTTGGAATGATTTCGATTTTTTTGAATTTATCAAGTTTAGATTTATGGCCCAGGATGTGATCTATCCTGGAGAAGGTTCCATGAGCACTTGAAAAAAAAAGTGAAATTCATTGTTTTGGGGTGAAATGTCCTATAGATATCAATTAGGTCTAACTGATCTAATGTATCATTTAAAGTTTGCGTTTCTTTGTTAATTTTCTGTTTAGTTGATCTGTCCATAGGTGTGAGTGGGGTATTAAAGTCTCCCACTATTATTGTGTTATTGTTGATTTCCCCTTTCATACTTGTTAGCATTTGTCTTACATATTGCGGGGCTCCTATATTGGGGCATATATATTTATAATTGTTATATCTTCTTCTTGGATTGTTCCTTTGATCATTATGTAGTGGCCTTCTTTGTCTCTTTTCACAGCCTTTGTTTTAAAGTCTATTTTATCGGATATGAGTATTGCCACTCCTGCTTTCTTTTGGTCTCTATTTGCATGGTATATCTTTTCCAGCCCTTCACTTTCAGTCTGTATGTGTCCCTTGTTTTGAGGTGGGTCTCTTGTAAGCAGCATATAGAGGGGTCTTGTTTCTGTATCCATTCGGCCAGTCTCTGTCTTTTGGTTGGGGCGTTCAACCCATTTACGTTTAAGGTAATTATTGATAAGTGTGATCCCGTTACCATTTACTTTATTGTTTTGGGTTCGAGTTTATACACCCTTTTCGTGTTTCCTGTCTAGAGAATATCCTTTAGAATTTGTTGGAGAGCTGGTTTGGTGGTGCTGAATTCTCTCAGCTTTTGCTTGTCTGTAAAGCTTTTGATTTCTCCTTCGTATTTGAATGAGATCCTTGCTGGGTACAGTATTCTGGGCTGTAGGTTATTGTCTTTCATCACTTTAAGTATGTCTTGCCATTCCCTCCTGGCCTGAAGAGTTTCTATTGAAAGATCAGCTGTTATCCTAATAGGAATCCCCTTGTGTGTTATTTGTTGTTTTTCCCTTGCTGCTTTTAATATTTGTTCTTTGTGTTTGATCTTTGTTAATTTGATTAATATGTGTCTTGGGGTGTTTCGCCTTGGGTTTATCCTATTTGGAACTCTCTGTGTTTCTTGTACTTGGGTGATTATTTCCTTCCCCATTTTAGGGAAGTTTTCAACTATTATCTCCTCAAGGATTTTCTCATGATCTTTCTTTCTGTCTTCTTCTTCTGGGACTCCTATAATTCGAATGTTGGAGCGTTTCATATTGTCCTGGAGGTCTCTGAGATTGTCCTCATTTCTTTTAATTCGTTGTTCTTGTTTCCTCTCTGATTCATTTATTTCTACCATTCTATCTTCTATTTCACTAATCCTATCTTCTGCCTCCGTTATTCTACTAATTGTTGCCTCCAGAGTGTTTCTGATCTCATTTATTGCATTATTCATTATATTTTGACTCTTTTTTATTTCTTCTAGGTCCTTGTTAAACCTTTCTTGCATCTTCTCAATCCTTGTCTCTAGGCTATTTATCTGTGATTCCATTTTGATTTCAAGATTTTGGATCATTTTCACTATCAATATTCGGAATTCCTTCTCCGGTAGATTCCCTACTTCTTCCACTTTTGTTTGGTTTGGTGGGCAACTCTCATGTTCCTTTACCTGCTGTGTATTCCTCTGTCTCTTCATCTTGGTTATATTGCTGCGTTTGGGGTGGCCTTTTTATATTCTGGGAATTTGTGGAGTTCTCTTTATTATGGAGCTTCCTCACTTTGGGTGGGGTTCTATCAGTGGCTTGTCAAGGTTTCCTGGTTAGGGAGGCTTGTGTTGGAGTTTTGGTGGGTGGAGCTGGGTTTCTTCTCTCTGGAGTGCAATGGAGTGACCCGTAATGGGTTATGAGACATCAAAGGTTTTGGGATAATTTTGAGCTGCCTGTATATTGAAGTTCAGGGGAGTGTTCCTGTGTTGCTGGAGAATTTGCGTGGTATGTCTTGTTTTGGAATTTGTTGGCCCTTGGGTGGAACTTGGTTTCGGTGTAGGTATGAAGGCATTAGATGGGCTCCTATTGCTTAATGTTCCCTGAATTCAAGAGTTCTCTAATGTTTTCAGGCTTTGGATTTAAGCCTCCTGCTTCTGGTTTTCAGTTTTATTTTTACAGTAGCCTCTAGACTTCTCCATCTATACAGCACTGATGATAAAACATCTAGGTTAAAGATGAAAAGTTTCTCCACATTGAGGGACACTCAGAGGGGTTCACTGAGTTATAAGGAGAAGAGAAGATGGAGGGGGTAGTTAGAGGTAACTGGAATGAGATGCGGTGAGATCAAAAGAGAAGAGAGCAAGCTAGCCAGTAGTCACTTCCTTATGTGCGCTCTATAGTCTGGACCGCTCAGAGGTATTTACAGAGTTATACGGGGAAGAGGAGAGGGAGGAAGTAGACAGAGGTGACCAGGAGGATCAGAGAGAGGAATGAGTAGGAGAGACACAAATCCTGCCAGTAACCTGTTCCTTAGGTGTTCTCCACTGTCTGGAACACACAGAGATTCACAGAGTTGGATAGAGGAGAGATGGGGGAGAAAAGAGACAGAGGCCACCTGGTGGAGAAAAAGGAGAGTCCAGAGGAGGAGAGAGTGGTCAAGCCAGTAATCTCGCTCTCAGGTAAACTGGGATAGTGAAGTTTGGGTTTTTAAATGTACAAAATTGACCACAAAAACCTAAGAGCAAAGATTAAAAATCTAGAGTAGAGGTTGGATTTTCAAAGATACAATATTAGAGAGAAGCAGAAGGAAAAAGGAAGAAAGAAAGAAAAAAAAAAAGAAAGAAAAAGAATTATTAAAAAACAAACAAACAAACAATCAAGAAAAAAAAAAAAAAAAAAGCCATCAACAACCATCCAAAGACTGTATATGGTGTTTGCCTTAAAAAAAAAAAAAAAAAAAAAAAAAAAAAAGAAAAAAAGTCTTTTTATAACAAACAAAAATATAGTAATAATAGGTTATAGAAATAAAAATTAGAGGGGAAATAGAAGACTTAACAATTAAAAAAAAGTTAGAAAAAAAAAAGCAAAAAAAAAAAAAAAAAAAAAAGGAATGATTTTAAAAATATCTGGCCCTTTCTGGTGTAATGGGCCGTGTGGGATCACTTCCAAGGTGGTTCCCTCTGTTTAACTTCTTCTGTTTGCTGGCTTTTTAGGCTCACTAGTTTAGTTGCGCTGTGAGGAGGGGGGCTGCTGCTAACAAATAGCACTGTCGTGTGCACGCAGTATCTCTGCCCGGCTTGACCTGTCCTTTCTCGCGGCGCACAAACCGCTCCAGCTCTAGGATGCTCAGCCGGGAACCGTCTGGGGCCGGCCCTAGGCTGCGTGCACTTCCCCGGTCCAAGCCGCTCAGGTTCGGCGCTCAGGCAGCCCTCAGAGGCACAGATTCGGCTGGAACTGCGCTTTGTGCCCTTCCCAGGTCCGAGTAGCTCAGGAGTTTGGCGAGCGCGATCGCCGCGGCTTGTCACCTTTTCTGCCGCTGCTGCTCAGCTTTCTGGGCGGGCCGCTGGCGCACCCCGTGCGGTAGATTGTGACTGTCCAGCACCCCCAGAAGTCTTAGCAAAGGAGCTTGCTTGCAGTTAGGTCCCGAGTCTGCAATTGCCCCTTTCCAGTCCTTACGACTCTGGCTGCCTGTCCCCGGCGGGGGATGGTCTGCAGCCGGCTTTTCCCGTTCCGTCCTTTGTTCTGTGCTCGGTCCTGGCGGTGTCTTATGTTTGAGCTTTTCGCGTGGTAGCTATCCCACAGTCTGGTTTGCTAGCCCAAGTTAGATCGTTCTGGTTGCGCGTGGGGTGTTCCTGCCCGATTCTTACAAAGCACTGCAGCCCGCGCCTCCCGCGCGTCCCTGCCCTGCCCCCACTTCCCAATGGCGGATGCAGGCGTCTGTGCTGCTTTTCCGCTGGGGGAGTTACTGTTGGGCTTGTAATCTGTTGGTTTTAATTATTTATCTATTTTTCCTTCCTGTTATGTTGCCCTCTGTGTTTCCAAGGCTCGCCACAGACTCGGCAGGGAGAGTGTTTCCTGGTGTTTGGAAACCTCTCTTCTTAAAATTCCCTTCCCGGGACGGGCTTCCCTTCCCGGGACGGAGCTCCCTCCCCACCTCCTTTGTCTCCTTTTCGTCTTTTATATTTTTTCCTACCTGTTTTTGAAGACAATGATCTGCTTTTCTGGTTGCCTGATGTCCTCTGCCAGCCTACAGAAGTTGTTTTGTGAAGTTTGCTCGGCGTTGAAATGTTCTTTTGAGGAATTTGTGAGGGAGAAAGTGGTCTTGCCGTCCTATTCCTCCGCCATCTTTCCCTCTCCTCCTGATCAGCCATATTTAAAAAGAACAAAACGAACAGGTTGAAATAGTTTTAGGAATTATTTTTGTTTACCTAGATACATTCAAAATATACTTTCAATGGGTAATCAATATAAAAAGCATATCAATGAAATATTTTCCTTTCTTTTTTTCACACAAAATGCTTAAAATCTAGCTTGTATTTTACATTTACAGCATATCTCCACTTGCACTGGCCACAATTTATGTGCTGGTAGACACATGGGGCTAGTGGCTACCAAACTAGATAACATAGTGACACCTCAGTGGTGATTAAGCTTAGCTAAAGGATTGGATTGTTCAGAGTGCTCATAAGCTAAGAGCAAGATGTATTAGTGCTCAAGGCCTAAGCAAATTATTATTAATATATTTATACTGTTATATGTGTTACTGCATATTAAAATTATGTAATTACTTCCATTTCTAGGTTGAGTTCAGCTTATAGTAGTATTTTCATGTGTGTTGGCTCTCATTTAATCCTCTTGACAGGTCACTGAGGCAGAAGTAATAATATTATCTGTCAAGGCTTTTATTATGCAGATTAAATGAGCAGAACCTCATAAAACTCTTAACACAGTGCCTGAAATGTCACTGAGGACTTGGTAAATGTTAACAGTTGTCATTATCATAATTGTCATTATCAGTCATAAGACCAGAAATTATCCCTTTTTACAGATTGGAAAGCTTGAGACTTGAAAACTTTGTTTAATGTGGTAGGAGCTAAATTTACTTTTTTTAAAAAAATGCATTAAATTTTAATTATAAGACACTACTTGCTTATGCTAATATTTGAAAAAATGCACAATTTTATAAAGAAAAAAAAAGTAATCAATTCCTATACCCAGCCTCAACCATTATCAAAATCCCTGTACTTACTTATTCACAGTTTTCCTTGCTCATACGACCATCTACTAACTTATATGTACACATGTAAAGTTTATTTTCCCACCTCATTTTTGTTTGAGCCCATTCTATAAGAACATTTTTCTGTGACTTGCTTTCCTTCCTTAACAAGAGATGGTGTATGTCCTTTTCGGAATCAATGGGATTTTATGGTTCATATATTATACTCTATCTCTTTAATTTAAGGAATTCATTTAGGTAAATATTGTGAATGTGATTTTTTTTTTTTTTACTTTACCTGTGTGTGTGCACACGTGTGCTAATAAGAAATGGGACTTTGTAATATTTGAGCTTTTAATACCATTTTATTGATCCTTCAGTATTTTTGCTCAGTTTCATTGAGGTTATATCAGTAATTGACATACAGCACTGTATAAATTTAAGGTGTATAGCATACTGATTTGGCTTACATATGTCATGAAATGACTACTGCAACAAGTTTAATGAACACCCATCAAGTCATATACTTCCAAAATTAGACACATAGAAAAAAAAAATTTTTCCTCCATGATGAGAACTCTTAGGATAACATACAGGGTGAGTGGGTGCTAAGTCACTTCAGTCATGTCTGACTCTATGACCCCATGGACTGTAGCCCATCAGTCTCCTCTGTCCATGGAATTCTTCAGGCAAGAACACTGGCATGAGTTGCTTTTCCCTTCTCCAGGGGATGTTCCAGACCCAGGGACTGAACTCACATCTCCTGCATTGCAGGTGGATTCTTTACCACTGAGCCACCAGGGAAGCCCATAAAACTCATTGAATTACTATATAATACCAGTTAATTTTATGGTATGTAAATTATACTTCTAATCTTTTTTTTTTTTTTTTTTACATACCACAAGGAAAGAGGGCTCCCATGTTCAGCCACACCAGCTGCAGTGCTCTACTAAGGAAGGTGGCCATCTATCCATGACAATGTAAACTGCACCTTTCAGTGGAGAAACGCTCAAGAAAGTAACAATGGAGGGGGAGGAGGGGCTTGGGAACAGGGTTGGGGAAAAGCACAGAGCTGCTCTCCCACGAGTCCCAGGTGGAGAATTTAATTAATAATACAAATGAGTGAAAGAACGAATTGGGGTGAAACCTTTTTTTTTCCTTTTCCTCAGACTACGCTATGGCTCCATGGAAGGCTGGCTGGCCCTGACCTTTTAACATTAATTTCCTATCTCTACGTGGTTCCCTCTGAAACTGTATCAGGGTTTCTACCAAGAAACAATTCTGAACCCATAAAAAATTATATAGGAAATTGTAAATTCGACCCTTAAAATCCCTCAGTGAATGGATAATACTGCAAACTAATTCTTAGTAAAATATTAAACAACAAAGTGAAGATTAAGGCACAAGGGAATATTCTAGAACATGAAAAACACTGCACTCACTATCTAGAAAAACGTCTGTGATAAAATGGGGCAAAACTTGACTCTCAGCCATTGAGGTGGTAACAGGAAATTTCTTCCTGCCTGTAGGTGGGACAAGTTGTTCTGAAGGTGCCATGGCACCTTCTTGGGCCTAAGGAAACAGTTCTTGTCGCCCTCACTGTGGACTAAGTGCCCACATTGTGGTCAAACCACACCTGTGTTCTCACCATGCTTGCGTGATGACTCATGCTTTTCCACCACTCATGCAATCCACACAAGCCAGAAATAGCACGTCCTAGCACTCCCTCCTGACCTTGTGGGCACAGGACAGGATGCTCAAACCAAGTTGCTCTTTCGTGCTGGTGTCCCTTTTCTGTGGTCCTGGTGAATCACTCAAATTCAGTATTTAGATGATTCAGTGCCATAATTGGGGAAGTTCAAGAAGGCATGAAGCCCATTGTTCTGTGCCCAGATGGGAATTTATATAGATAACATGAAGCCAAGTTCAAACTGAATAAACAAAATTCAGTTGATTTTTCTGTATACCAGTAATAAATAACCTGAATATGAAAGAAACAATGCCACTTACAATACACAAAAAAAGAAAAACAATCCTCAATGGTAAATCCCATAAATTATTTACAAATCTCTGTGGAAAAAAATATGAAACACTTGAAAGCAATGAAAAAGTACTGAGTTATATCTCTTGTTAATGATCAAAAGATACAGTGTTTTTAGTATGTCAATTCTTTTAAAATTAATTTAAAGATCCAGTGCAATCACAGTAAAAATTTCAGCAAGCTACTTTGTAGATACTGACAAACTCATTTTAAATCTTGAGTATTCTAGACAATACTGATAAAGAACACACTTCTGAATTTTAACATTTATTTCAAAGCCACATAAGCAAGAAAGCATGATAATTAAAACCTACAATAAACAGGAAAGTATGACATTTAAAACAAAGACACATAGATAAATGAAACTAAATAAAAACCCAGAAAATAGACATATGTCAACACAGACAACTTGACTTTGCTAAACCCAGAAAAGATAGTCTTTAAAATTTCAGTCTGTAGTCACCATCAGCGAATGTTAGTGCAGTTTTATAAATGGAATTAGGGGTATGCTGAGAGTCTCTGAATAACTACAACAAGGGTGGCAATTGGATGGTGGAGTTAGTAAAGTCTTAAAGGCAATGGATTAATAACTGGGGTAATAAAGCATGAGAGGGTAACAATAGGAGACAATGGGAAAATGATTCAAGAGATGCAGGAGTAAAGAAGAGCAAACGCTTGAGAAGGATTTAAGGGAAGCACCATCCTCAGCAGAGAAACAGGTTTTAATTACAATAAGAAAATAAATACCAGAGAATAGGATAAGGATGTTCACTTTGATTGTGAGTCTGCTTTTTCTTTTAAAATTCACTGATTTTCATAAGTTTGTTGAATTTCTATAGTTTGGTTATATTTTAAGAAGGAATTATCCTTGGTTGCTATAGAGAAATGGATCGTATGAGCCTTTGAGTGTGCTTTTGTAGCATTGTGTTATGTATATGGCAAAAATCACTGTGCATATTTGAAACTAATAAAACTTGAAAATATAGACAAATTCAACAACAGAAATTCTTTTTTACTGATAGAAGCATAATTAAATGTGAATTACCTAGTAGCCATAATACACTTTTGATAAAGCAGTAATCATTATAATCACAGAGTACAGTGGGAAACTACAGAGTGGGAAAATCTGATGCTACAGTATATATTTTTATTTATTTTGGTAGAAATCAAACTTCTCATGATTCCTTCGTATATGGAACAAAGCAGAATTTTTTACTTTGATCATTTTGTTTCTGATGTTAACTAGCTTTTAAAAAATATTCACAGCTTTTGGGGGGATATAACAGATATATAATAAACTGCACATATTTTAAATGTGTAGTATGATAATTTTTGCAATGCTGAAGAAGCTGAAGTTGAATATTTCTATGAAGACCTACAAGACCTTTTAGAACTAACACTCAAAAAAGATGTCCTTTTCATTATAGGCGACTGGAATGCAAAAGGAGGAAGTCAAGAAACACCTGGAATAACAGGCAAATTTGGCCTTGGAATGCAGAATGAAGCAGGGCAAAGACGAATACAGTTTTGCCAAGAAAATGCACTGGTCATAGCAAACACCCTCTTCCAACAACACAAGAGAAGATTCTACACATGGACATCACCAGATGTGATGTTGATTTCATCAACACCGAAATCAGATTGATTATATTCTTTGCAGCCAAAGATGGAGAAGCTCTCTATAGTCAACAAAAACAAGACCAGGAGCTGACTGTGGCTCAGATCATGAACTCATTCTTACCAAATTAAGACTTAAACTGAAGAAAGAAGGGAAAACTGCTAGAACATTCAGGTATGACCTAAATTAAATCCCTTATGATTATACAGTGGAAGTGAGAAATAGATTTAAGGACCTAGATCTGATAGATAGAGTGCCTGATGAACTATGGAATGAGGTTCGTGACATTGTACAGGAGACAGGGATCAAGACCATCCCAATGGAAAAAAAATACAAAAAAGCAAAATGGCTGTCTGGGGAGGCCTTACAAATAGCTGTGAAAAGAAAAGAAGCAAAAAGCCAAGGAGAAAAGGAAAGATATAAGCATCTGAATGCAGAGTTACAAAGAATAGCAAGAAGAGATAAGAAAGCCTTCTTCAGTGATCAGTGGAAAAAAATAGAGGAAAAGAACAGAATGGGAAAGACTAGAGATCACTTCAAGAAAATTAGAGATACCAAGGAAACATTTCATACAAAGACGGGCTCAAAAAAGGACAGAAGTGTTATGGAAGTAACAGAAGCAGAAAATATTAAGAAGAGGTGGCAAGAATACACAGAAGAACTGTACAAAAAATATCTTCATGACCCAGACAATCACGATGGTGTAATCACTCATCTAGAGCCAGACATCCTGGAATGTGAAGTCAAGTGGGCCTTAGAAAGCATCACTATGAACAAAGCTGGTGGAGGTGATGGAATTCCAGTGGAGCTGTTTCAAATCCTGAAAGATGATGCTGTGAAAGTGCTGCACTCAATATGCCAGCAAATTTGGAAAATGCAGCAGTGGCCACAGGAATGGAAAAGGTCAGTTTTCACTCGAATCCCAAAGAAAGGCAATGCAAAAGAATGCTCAAACTACTGCACAATTGCCCTCATCTCACACGTTAGTAAAGTAATGCTCAAAATTCTCCAAGCCAGGCTTCAGCAATACGTGAACCGTGAACTCCCTGATGTTCAAGCTGGCTTTAGAAAAGGCAGAGGAACAAGAGATGAAATTGCCAACATCTGCTGGATCATAGAAAAAGCAAGAGAGTTCCAGAAAAAAAAGAAAGAAAACATCTATTTCTGCTTTATTGACTATGCCAAAGCCTTTGACTGTGTGGATCACAGTAAACTGTGGAAAATTCTGAGAGAGATGGGAATACCAGACCACCTGACCTGCCTCTTGAGAAACCTATATGCAGGTCAGGAAGCAACAGTTAGAACTGGACATGGAACAACAGACTGGTTCCAAACAGGGAAAGGAGTACATCAAGGCTGTATATTGTCACCCTGCTTATTTAACTTATATGCAGAGTACATCATGAGAAACGCTGGACTGGAAGAAACACAAGCTGGAATCAAGATTGCCGGGAGAAATATCAATAACCTCAGATATGCCGATGACACCACCCTTATGGCATAAAGTGAAGAGAAACTAAAAAGCCTCTTGATGAAAGTGAAAGAGGAGAGTGAAAAAGTTGGCTTAAAGCTCAACATTCAGAAAACGAAGATCATGGCATCTGGTCAAATCATTTCATGGGAAATAGATGGGGAAACTGTGACAGACTTTAGTTTTGGGGGCTCCAAAATCACTGCAGACAGTGACTACAGCCATGAAATTAAATGATGCTTACTCCTTGGAAGAAAAGTTATGACCAACCTAGATAGTATATTCAAACAGAGACATTACTTTGCCGACTAAGGTCCGTCTAGTAAAGGCTATGGTTTTGCCTGTGGTCATGTATGGATGTGAGAGTTGGACTGTGAAGAAGGCTGAGCACTGAAGAGTTGATGCTTTTGAACTGTGGGGTTGGAGAAGACTCTTTAGAGTCACTTGGACTTCACGGAGATCCAACCAGTCCATTCTGAAGGAGATCAACCCTGGGATTTCTTCAGAAAGTATGATGCTAAAGCTGAAACTCCAGTACTTTGGCCACCTCATGCGAAGAGTTGACTCATTGGAAAATACTCTGATGCTTGGAGGGATTGAGAGCAGGAAGAGAAGGGGACAACAGAGGATGAGATGGCTGGATGACATCACTGACTCGATGGAGTAAACTCCAGGAGTTGTTGATGGACAGGGAGGCCTGGAGTGCTGTGATTCATTCTTGGGATCGCAAAGAGTCGGACATGACTGAACAACTGAACTGAACTGATGATAATTTTTGATATTTATATACACATGATAACATATCCATCAACTCCAAAAGTTTCCTCATGCAACTTTGCAAACTCATCTTTCCTGTTAATACTTGCTGCTTTTCTCCAAGGCAAATAGTGATATGCTTTCTTTGACAATAGATCAGTTTAAATATTCTGGGAATATATGTAGATGAAATCAAACAAAGTTATTTCCTGTCTCCTTTCTTTCACTCAGTATAATTATTTTGATTAATCCATGTTGCTGTGTGTATCTATAATTTATTAATTTCTATGATTGAATAGTATTCCATTGTGTGGATATACCAAATTTTGTTTATTCATCCCCTTGTTGATGTACATTTCGGTTGTTTCTCTCTTTTTTTTATTTTTCATTATAAGTAAAGCTGTTATGAACATTTTTGTACAGTTCTTTGCATCACATATGTTTTCATGTCTCTTGAAATAATGCAAAGGTTTAAAATGGATCAGTCATGTGGTAGGTAAATGTTTAGCTTTTTACCAATCCGCTAAACTGTTTCT
Organism: Capra hircus; assembly: GCF_001704415.2. Classification (NCBI taxonomy): domain Eukaryota; kingdom Metazoa; phylum Chordata; class Mammalia; order Artiodactyla; family Bovidae; genus Capra; species Capra hircus. Next base: position 156,804 of record NW_017190018.1, read on the forward strand.
CAAATTGATTGTTCCATTTACATTCTGATTAGGAACACTGCCGCATTTCAGTGATCCATATCCTGAAGGACACAATACCACCAGTTATTTTCAATTTTAGACCTTCTAATAAATACATAGTAGTGTCTCATTGTGGTATAGCATTTCCTTAGTGATAGACGAATAACAATTTTTGCATGTGTTTATTTGTCATCCCTATATATCCTTTGATGAAGTGCCCGTTTAAATATTTTGCTTATTTTTTATTGGGTTGTTTGATTCCTTATTATTGAGTTTTGAGAATTCTTTATATGTACTCGACACAACTCCTCTATCAGATATGTGACTGGCAAACATTTTCTCACAAGCTCTGATTTGTCTTTTCATTCTCTTTACAGTGTTTTTCAATTTTTGGAATTTGAATGAAGTCAATTTACCTTTTTTTTTCATATAAATGAAGACCATATTAATGGTTTTTTGAACCTGAAAAATGGTTTCAAAGTGACAAATACTTTCTCTAGGGTTTTCATATGGAAGCATATAGAAGCATTATTAAGGTCCATGGTCCATTTTGAATAAATTTTTATATGGTATGATGTAGAGATAAAAATTAATTTGTTTTGCATGTGGTTACACAATTGCTCCAGACTCAAATTTTGAAAAGACTATTATCTCTCTTTCAATCTTTCTTTGAATCTCTGTTGATGATCAATTTGTCTACATGTGCATATGTTTTCCCAGTTTGTAGATGGATTGTTTTTCTTTTTACTGTTAAGTTTTGAGAGTTGTTTTAATACCTAGAAATGAGTCTTCTGTCACATATGTGGGTTTTAGATATATCCGCTAAGATTGTAGCTTGTTATTTTATCCTCTTAAAAAGGTTTTACAACAAAAATTTTTAATTTTGACAAGGTCCAATTTGTTGTGTTTTCTTTTATGGATCATGCTTTTGGTGTTACAGTTAACATTTGACCCAACTATAGGTCTTGAAGTTTTTCTCCATCTTTTTTTTTTCAAGTTTTATACTTTCATATTTTGCTTCCAAATTTATGATCTATTTTGAGTAATTTTTGGTGTTGGAAGACACTTTTTATTTGAGCATAATTTTAGGTTTATGGAAGAGTTATATACACAGCACTGTTTCACCCAATTTCTACAAATGTAAACATCTTACATTGCAATGGTACATATTTCTAAACTAAGAAATTAACAAAGATACATTACTATGAGCCATGCCATGTAGGGCCACCCAAGATGAACAGGTCATGGTGGAGAATTTGGATGAAATGTGGTCCACTGGAGAAGAGAATGGCAAACCACTTCGCTGTTGTTGCCGTGAGAACCCCATGAACAGTATGAAAAGGCAAAAAATAGGACACAGAAAGATGAACTCCCCAGGTAGGTAGATGCCCAATATGCTACTGGAGATCAGTGGAGAAATAATTCCAGAAAGACTGAAGAGAAAGAGCCAAAGCAAAAGAGCTGTGGATGTGACTGGTGATGGAAGTAAAATCTGATGCTGTAAAAAGCAAGATTGCATAGGAATCTGGAATGTTAGGTCCATGAGTCAAGGCAAATCAGAAATGGTCAAACAGGAAATGGCAAGAGTGCACATCCACATTTTATGAATAAATGAAATAAAATGGACTGGAATTGGTGAATTTAATTCAGATGATAATTATATCTACTACTGTGGACCAGAATCCCTTAGAAGAAATGAAGTAGTCATCATAGTCAAAAAAAGAGTCTGAAATGCAGTACTTGGATGCAATCTCAAAAACAACAAAATGATCTCTGTTCATTTCCAAGGCAAACCATTCATTATTACAGTAATCCAGGTCTATGTCCCAATCAATAATGCTGAAGAAGTTGAAGTTGAACAGTTCTATGAAGGCCTACAAGATCTAGAACTAACACCCCCAAAAGATGTCCTTTTCATTATAGGGAACTGGAATGCAAAAATAGGAAGTCAAGAGATACCTGGATTAACAGGCAAATTTGGCCTTGGAGTACAAAACGAAGCAGGTCAAAGGCTAACAAAAGTTTTTTCCAAGAGAATGCAAAGATCATAGCAAACACCTTTCAACAGCACAAGAGAAGACTCTACACATGCACATCATCATATGGTCAATACCAAAATCAGATTGATTACATTTGTAGTTAAATATGGAGAAGCTCTGTACAGTCAGCAAAAACAAGACTGGGAGCTGACTACAGCTAAGATCATGAACTCCTTATTGGCAAATTCAGACTTAAATTGAAGAAAATAGGGAAAACCACTAGACCATTCAGGTATCACCTAAATCAAATCCCTTATGATTATACAGTGGAAGTGAGAAATAGATTTAAGGGACTAAATCTGATAGACAGAGTGACTGAAGAACTATGGACAGAGGTTCATGACACTGTAGAGGAGGCAGTGATCAAGACCATCCCCAAGAAAAAGAAATGCAATAAAGGCAAAAATAGTTGTCTGAGGAGGCCTTACATATAGTTGAGAAAGGAAGAGAAGCAAAAGGCAAAGGAGAAAAGGAAAGATATACCCATTTGAATGCAGAGTTCCAAAGAATACAAGGAGAGATAAGAAAGCCTTCCTCAGTGATCAATGCAAAGAAATAAAGGAAAACAATAGAATGTGGAAGACTAGAGATCTCTTCAAGAAAACTAGAGATACCAAGGGAACATTTCCTTCAAAGAGGGGCACAATAAAGGACAGAAATGTCATGGACCTAACTTAAGCAGATAATATTAAGAAGATGTGGCAAGAATACACTGAAGAACCATACAAAAAAGATCTTTATGACCCAGAAAACCACAATGCTATGATCACTCACCTAGAGCCAAACATCTCAGAATTCAAAGTCAAGTGGGCCTTAGGAAGCATCATGATAAACAAAGCTAGTGGAGGTGACGGAATTCCAGATGAGCTACGTAAAATCCTAAAAGATGATTGTGTGAAAGTGCTGCACTCAATATGCCAGCAAATTTGGAAAACTCAGCAGTGTTCACAGGACTGGAAAAGGTCAGCTTTCATTCTAATATCAAAGAAAGACAATACCAAAGAATGTTTAAGCTACCACACAATTGCATTTTTCTCACACACTAGCAAAGTAATGCTCAAAATTCTCCAAGCCAGGCTTCAACAATACGTGAACCGTGAACTTCCAGATGTTCAAGCTGGATTTAGAAAAGGCAGATAAACCAGAGATCAAATTGCCAACATCCACTGGATCATGGAAAAAGCAAGAGAGTTCCAGAAAAAATATCTATTTCTGCTTTATTGACTATTCCAATAAAGCACTTTGTGTGGATCACAACAAACTGTGGAAAGTTCTTCAAAAGATGGGAATATCAGACCACCGCCTTATCTGCACCCTGAGAAATCTGCATGCAGGTCAAGAAGCATTAGTTAAAACTGGACATGGAACAACAGACTGGTTCCAAATCAGGAAAGGAGTATGTCAAGGCTGTATATTGTCACACTGCTTATTTAATTTACATGCAGAGTACATCATGCAAAACGCTGGGCTGGATGAAGCACAAGCTGGAATCAAGATTGCCAGGAGAAATTTAAAAAACACAGATACGCAGATGACACCACCCTTATGAAAGAAAGTGAAGAAATAAAGAGCCTCTTGAGGAAAGTGAAAGAGGAGAGTTAAAAAGTTGGCTTAAAACAGCATTCAGAAAACTAAGATCATGGCAACCAGTGCCATTACTTCATGGCAAATAGATGGGGAAACAATAGAAACAGTGACAGATTTTATTTTTTCTGCACTTCAAAATCACTGCAGGTGGTGATTGCAGCCATTAAATTAAAAGACGCTTGCTCCTTGGAAGAAAAGCTATGACCAACCTAGACAGCACATTAAAAAGCATAGACATTACTTTTTTGATAAAAGTCCATCTAGTCAAAGCTATGGTTTTTTCCATTATTCATGTATGGATGTGAGAGTTGGACTATAAAGAAGGCTAAGGGCTAAAGAATGGATGCTTTTGAACTGTGGTGTCAGAAAAGACTCTTGAGAGTCCTTTGGACTTCAAAGAGATGCAAGCAGTCCTTCCTAAAGGAAATCAGTCCTAAATAGTCATTGGATGGACTGATGCTGAAGCTGAAACTCCAGTACTTTGGCTATCTGATGCAAAGAACTGACTCATTGGAAAAGACCCTGATGCTGGTAAAGATTGACAGTGGGAGGAGAAGGGGATGACAGAGGATGAGATGGTTGGATGGCATCACCAACTCGATGTACATGAGTTTGAGCAGGCTCCATGAGTGGGTGATGGACAGGGAAGCAGTCCATGGGGTTGCAAATAGTCGCACATGACTGAGTGACTGAACTGAACTGATTAACAAAACTCCAGTTTTAAATGAATTTAAACAACTTTTCCACTAATACCTTTTCCCCCCAAGATCTAATCCATCCCTCTCTTCATTTTGAATTGAACACTATTTTTTGTCTTGTTAATATAGATACACCATCTGTCTTTTGGTTGACTTGCCTAATATGTCTTTTTAATATTTTTACTTTTAACTGTTATGTGTTCTTGTGTTTAAGTTATGTATTTTGTAAGCAGTGAATGTCTCAATTTAGGAATATAGTTTATTTCAACCTATCACATTATGGCATCATTTATCCTTCTCCTCTTTCCAACTTTCCATTATGTTGATTTTTATAAATACTGACTTTAGTGTAATTATAGCTATTTTTTGACCTCCCTGATAGTTCAGTGGTAAAGAATTTGTCTGCCAATACAGGAGACGAGGGTTCAATCCCTGGGTTGGGAAGATCCCCTGGAGAAGGATATGACAATCCACTTCAGTTTTCTTGCCTGGAAAATCCCATGGACAGAGGAACCTAGAGGTCTACAGTTGATGGGGTTGCAAAGAATTGGACAGGATTTAGCGAATAAACGACAGCAACAAACAGCCATTTTTACTTTTCTCTCACATTCTCACATCCATTTCACCACAACGAAATTTACCATGGTATTCTATCACATTTTCTTCTATGTGTCCTTAAGCAACTACTAGAATTTTTTCTCTTCTTAAAAGTATTTCATCCATAACTGTTTTGCCTTATCTTTTTTCTTTTCTTTTTTTTTAATTTTTATTTTTACTCTATTTTACTTTACAATACTGTATTGGTTTTGCCATACATTGACATGAATCCACCACGGGTGTACATGTGTTCCCAAACATGAACTCCCCTCCCACCTCCCTCCCATAACATCTCTCTGGGTCATCCCCATGCACCAGCCCCAAGCATTCTGTATCCTGCATCGGACATAGACTGGCGATTCAATTCTTACATGATAGTATGCATGTTTCAATGCCATTCTCCCAAATCATCCCACCCTCTCCCTCTCCCTCTGAGTCCAAAAGTCCATTATACACATCTGTGTCCTTTTTCCTGTCTTGCATACAGGGTCGTCATTGCCATCTTCCTAAATTCCATATATATGTGTTAGTATACTGTATTGGTGTTTTTCTTTCTGGCTTACTTCACTCTGTATAATCGGCTCCAGTTTCATCCATCTCATCAGAACTGATTCAAATGAATTCTTTTTAACAGCTGAGTAATACTCCATTGTGTATATGTACCACAGTTTTCTTATCCATTCAAACTGCTGATGGACATCTAGGTTGTTTCCATGTCCTGGCTATTATAAACAGTGCTTGCCGATGAAAACATGTGGGTACATGT
>NW_017190019.1:0-18087 GCF_001704415.2 Capra hircus
TGCAGGTGGTTGGGGGCCTGATCCTGCGTGTCTGGGTTCCTGCCCACAGCCCCAACTCAGGGGAAGCAGCCCCTGAGGCAAGACCTGCTGGAGGAGCCCTGCGCCCCCGCCTGATAGGCGAGTGCACAGCCAGCAGGGAAGCGAGCCTCCTCGGGAAGGAGAGGCAGCCCAGCCCCGTCAAGTTGAAAGCCCTGCTTGCACGGAGCTAAGTGCGCCTCCAGTACGGCAGAGCTCTAGCTCTGCTCAGAGCCCCGATCTGGCAGAGTTCCTGGCGAGGCTGCTCTGCCGGGGGCTAGCCTTGCCCAGACTTGCCTTGCTTTTAGGCTGCCTCTCCAGGAAGGAGCAGGCAGCAGAGGAGCCTGGGAGTCGCCACTGGCGCCTTTCTTGCCTCAGCTCCAATCCTGCCTTGCCTTTGCACTTAGGTCCCAGTCCTCCTTAAGGAGAGCTTAGGGGCTGGTGGGTTGCACACTGCCAAGGGCTCCAGCAGTGAGAATTCTGTCAGAGGGAAGGGAAGGGCAACTGCAGGGCTCCTCCAGCGGTTGCTTGGCCGCCCAGATTCAGCGCCACACGGAGAGCACCAGGCTCCCAGGCCCCTGGCTGGGGTTTTCAGCCCCGCACACACGGAGGCTGATTCCTTGGGTGCCCAGAAAGTGTATGACAGACGTAGGTTCCCTAGCACTCTCCTCCCCAGCAGAGACATGTGCAGGTGTTGGGGCCTGATCCTGCGTGTCTGGGTTCCTGCCCACAGCCCCAACTCAGGGGAAGCAGCCCCTGAGGCAAGACCTGCTGGAGGAGCCCTGCGCCCCCGCCTGATAGGCGAGTGCACAGCCAGCAGGGAAGCGAGCCTCCTCGGGGGAAGAGGAGGCAGCAAGTCCCCGTCAAGCTGAAATCCCTGCTTGCACGAAGCTAAGTGCGCCTCCAGTACGGCAGATCTCTAGCTCTGTTCAGAGGCCCGATCTGGCAGAGTTCCTGGCACCAAGATGCTGCGGGCGAGCCTTGCGCAGACTTGCCTTGCTTTAGGCTCCCTCCCAGGAAGGAGCAGGCTGTGTGAGGCTCGGAAACGCCACTGGCGCCTTCCTGCCTCAGCCTACCCTGCCTTGCCTTTGCACTTAGGTCCCAAGCGTCCTTGAGGAGGGCTTAGGGGCTGGTGGGTTGCACACTGCAAGGGCTCCAGCAGTGAAAGCTCTGTCAGAGGGAAGCGAAGGGCAACAGCAGGGCTCCTTCAGCGGTTCCTTGGCCGCCCAGACAAAGCCGCACGGAGAGCACCAGGTTCCAAGGGCTCCTGGCTGGGTTTTGCATCCCCACACTCCCAGAGGCTGACTCCCGTGGGTGCCTAGAAAGTGTGTGAGAGACGTAGGTTCCCTAGCACTCTCCTCCCCAGCAGAGACATGTGCAGGTGGTTTGGGGCCTGATCCTGCGTGTCTGGGTTCCTGCCCACAGCCCAACTCAGGGGAAGCAGCCCCTGAGGCAAGACCTGCTGGAGGAGCCCTGCGCGCCCGCCTGATAGGCGAGAGCACAGCCAGCAGGGTAGCGAGCCTCCTCGGGGAAGAGGAGGCAGCCAGCCCGTCAAGAGGAAAGCCCTGCTTGCACGGAGCTAAGTGCCTCCAGTACGGCAGAGCTCTAGCTCTGCTCAGAGCCCCGATCTGGCAGAGTTTCTGGCGCGAGGCTGCTCTGCCGGGGGCTCGCCTTGCCCAGACTTGCCTTGCTTTTAGGCTCCCTCCCCAGGAAGGAGCTGCTGAGCGAGCCTGGGAGACGCCACTGGTGCCTTCCTTGCCTCAGCTCCAATCCTGCCTTGCCTTTGCACATAGGTGCCAGGCGTCCTTGGAGGGCTTAGGGGGGTGGTGGGTTGCACACTGCCAAGGGCTTCAGCAGTGAGAGCTCTGTCAGAGGGAAGGGAAGGGCAACTGCAGGGCTCCTCCAGCGGTTTCTAGGCCGCCTAGAATCAGCGCCGCACCGAGAGCACCAGGCTCCCAGGGCCCCTGGCTGGGGTTTTCAGCCCGCACACAGAGGCTGATTCCTTGGGTGCCAGAAAGTGTATGACAGACGTAGGTTCCCTAGCACTCTCCTCCCCAGCAGAGACATGTGCAGGTGGTTGGGGCCTGATCCTGCGTGTCTGGGTTTCCTGCCCACAGCCCAACTCAGGGGAAGCAGCCCCTGAGGCAAGACCTGCTGGAGGAGCCCTGCGCCCCCGCCTGATAGGCGAGTGCACAGCCAGCAGGGAAGCGAGCCTCCTCGGGGGAAGAGGAGGCAGCAAGCCCCGTCAAGTTGAAAGCCCTGCTTGCACGGAGCTAAGTGCGCCTCCAGTACGGCAGAGCTCTAGCTCTGCTCAGAGCCCGATCTGGCAGAGTTCCTGGCGCGAGGCTGCTCTGCCGGGGCTAGCCTTGCCCAGACTTGCCTTGCTTTTAGGCTGCCTCTCCAGGAAGGAGCAGGCAGCAGCCGGAGTCGCCACTGGCGCCTTTTCTTGCCTCAGCTCCAATCCTGCCTTGCCTTTGCACTTAGGTCCCAGTCCTCCTTAAGGAGAGCTTAGGGGCTGGTGGGTTGCACACTGCCAAGGGCTCCAGCAGTGAATTCTGTCAGAGGGAAGGGAAGGGCAACTGCAGGGCTCCTCCAGCGGGTTGCTTGGCCGCCCAGATTCAGCGCCACACGGAGAGCACCAGGCTCCCAGGCCCCTGGCTGGGGTTTTCAGCCCCGCACACACGGAGGCTGATTCCTTGGGTGCCCAGAAAGTGTATGACAGACGTAGGTTCCCTAGCACTCTCCTCCCCAGCAGAGACATGTGCAGGTGTTTGGGGCCTGATCCTGCGTGTCTGGGTTCCTGCCCACAGCCCCAACTCAGGGGAAGCAGCCCCTGAGGCAAGACCTGCTGGAGGAGCCCTGCGCCCCGCCTGATAGGCGAGTGCACAGCCAGCAGGGAAGCGAGCCTCCTCGGGGGAAGAGGAGGCAGCAAGTCCCCGTCAAGCTGAAATCCCTGCTTCACGAAGCTAAGTGCGACTCCAGTACGGCAGATCTCTAGCTCTGTTCAGAGGCCCGATCTGGCAGAGTTCCTGGCACCAAGATGCTCTGCCATAGGCGAGCCTTGCGCAGACTTGCCTTGCTTTAAGGCTCCCTCCCAGGAAGGAGCAGGCTGTGTGAGGCTCGGAAACGCCACTGGCGCCTTCCTGCTTCAGCTCTATCCTGCCTTGCCTTTGCACTTAGGTCCCAAGCGTCCTTGAGGCTTAGGTTGCACTTCCAGAGGGCTTGGTGGGTTGCACACTGCCAAGGGCTTCAGCAGTGAGAGCTCTGTCAGAGGGAAGGGAAGGGCAACTGCAGGGCTCCTCCAGCGGTTTCCTTGGCCGCCCAGATCAGCGCCGCACGAGAGCACCAGGCTCCAAGGGCCCCTGGCTGGGGTTTTCAGCCCCGCACACTCCCAGAGGCTGATTCCTTGGGTGCCCAGAAAGTGTATGACAGACGTAGGTTCCCTAGCACTCTCCTCCCCAGCAGAGACATGTGCAGGTGGTTGGGGCCTGATCCTGCGTGTCTGGGTTCCTGCCCACAGCCCCAACTCAGGGGAAGCAGCCCCTGAGGCAAGACCTGCTGGAGGAGCCCTGCGCCCCCGCCTGATAGGCGAGTGCACAGCCAGCAGGGAAGCGAGCCTCCTCGGGGAAGAGGAGGCAGCCAGCCCGTCAAGTTGAAAGCCCTGCTTGCACGGAGCTAAGTGCGCCTCCAGTACGGCAGAGCTCTAGCTCTGCTCAGAGCCCCGATCTGGCAGAGTTCCTGGCGCGAGGCTGCTCTGCCGGGGGCTAGCCTTGCCCAGACTTGCCTTGCTTTTAGGCTGCCTCTCCAGGAAGGAGCAGGCAGCAGGAGCCTGGGAGTCGCCACTGGCGCCTTTCTTGCCTCAGCTCCAATCCTGCCTTGCCTTTGCACTTAGGTCCCAGTCCTCCTTAAGGAGAGCTTAGGGGCTGGTGGGTTGCACACTGCCAAGGGCTCCAGCAGTGAGAATTCTGTCAGAGGGAAGGGAAGGGCAACTGCAGGGCTCCTCCAGCGGTTGCTTGGCCGCCCAGATTCAGCGCCACACGGAGAGCACCAGGCTCCCAGGGCCCCTGGCTGGGGTTTTCAGCCCCGCACACACGGAGGCTGATTCCTTGGGTGCCCAGAAAGTGTATGACAGACGTAGGTTCCCTAGCACTCTCCTCCCCAGCAGAGACATGTGCAGGTGTTTGGGGCCTGATCCTGCGTGTCTGGGTTCCTGCCCACAGCCCCAACTCAGGGGAAGCAGCCCCTGAGGCAAGACCTGCTGGAGGAGCCCTGCGCCCCGCCTGATAGGCGAGTGCACAGCCAGCAGGGAAGCGAGCCTCCTCGGGGAAGAGGAGGCAGCAAGTCCCCGTCAAGCTGAAAATCCCTGCTTACACGAAGCTAAGTGCGACTCCAGTACGGCAGATCTCTAGCTCTGTTCAGAGGCCCGATCTGGCAGAGTTCCTGGCACCAAGATGCTCTGCCATAGGCGAGCCTTGCGCAGACTTGCCTTGCTTTAAGGCTCCCTCCCCAGGAAGGAGCAGGCTGTGTGAGGCTCGGAAACGCCACTGGCGCCTTCCTGGCTTCAGCTCTACCCCTGCCTTGCCTTTGCACTTAGGTCCCAAGCGTCCTTGAGGAGGGCTTAGGGGCTGGTGGGTTGCACACTGCCAAGGGCTCCAGCAGTGAAAGCTCTGTCAGAGGGAAGCGAAGGGCAACAGCAGGGCTCCTTCAGCGGTTCCTTGGCCGCCCAGACAAAGCTCCGCACGGAGAGCACCAGGTTCCAAGGGCCCCTGGCTGGGTTTTGCATCCCCACACTCCCAGAGGCTGACTCCGTGGGTGCCTAGAAAGTGTGTGAGAGACGTAGGTTCCCTAGCACTCTCCTCCCCAGCAGAGACATGTGCAGGTGGTTGGGGCCTTATCCTGCGTGTCTGGGTTCCCGCCCACAGCCTCAACTCAGGGGAAGCAGCCCCTGAGGCAAGACCTGCTGGAGGAGCCCTGCGCGCCCGCCTGATAGGCGAGAGCACAGCCAGCAGTGTAGCGAGCCTCCTCGGGAGAAGAGGAGGCAGCCGAGCCCAGTCAAGAGGAAAGCCCTGCTTGCACGGAGCTAAGTGGGCCTCCAGTACGGCAGAGCTCTAGCTCTGCTCAGAGCCCCGATCTGGCAGAGTTTCTGGCGCGAGGCTGCTCGGCCGGGGGCTCGCCTTGCCCAGACTTGCCTTGCTTTTAGGCTCCCTCCCCAGGAAGGAGCTGTCTGAGCGAGCCTGGGAGACGCCACTGGTGCCTTCCTTGCCTCAGCTCCAATCCTGCCTTGCCTTTGCACATAGGTGCCAGGCGCGGTTGGGGAGGGCTTAGGGGGTGGTGGGTTGCACACTGCCAAGGGCTTCAGCAGTGAGAGCTCTGTCAGAGGGAAGGGAAGGGCAACTGCAGGGCTCCTCCAGCGGTTTCTAGGCCGCCTAGAATCAGCGCCGCACCGAGAGCACCAGGCTCCCAGGGCCCCTGGCTGGGGTTTTCAGCCCCGCACACACGGAGGCTGATTCCTTGGGTGCCCAGAAAGTGTATGACAGACGTAGGTTCCCTAGCACTCTCCTCCCCAGCAGAGACATGTGCAGGTGGTTGGGGCCTGATCCTGCGTGTCTGGGTTCCTGCCCACAGCCCCAACTCAGGGGAAGCAGCCCCTGAGGCAAGACCTGCTGGAGGAGCCCTGCGCCCCCGCCTGATAGGCGAGTGCACAGCCAGCAGGGAAGCGAGCCTCCTCGGGGGAAGAGGAGGCAGCCCAGCCCCGTCAAGTTGAAAGCCCTGCTTGCACGGAGCTAAGTGCGCCTCCAGTACGGCAGAGCTCTAGCTCTGCTCAGAGCCCCGATCTGGCAGAGTTCCTGGCGCGAGGCTGCTCTGCCGGGGGCTAGCCTTGCCCAGACTTGCCTTGCTTTTAGGCTGCCTCTCCAGGAAGGAGCAGGCAGCAGGAGCCTGGGAGTCGCCACTGGCGCCTTTCTTGCCTCAGCTCCAATCCTGCCTTGCCTTTGCACTTAGGTCCCAGTCCTCCTTAAGGAGAGCTTAGGGGCTGGTGGGTTGCACACTGCCAAGGGCTCCAGCAGTGAGAATTCTGTCAGAGGGAAGGGAAGGGCAACTGCAGGGCTCCTCCAGCGGTTGCTTGGCCGCCCAGATTCAGCGCCACACGGAGAGCACCAGGCTCCCAGGGCCCCTGGCTGGGGTTTTCAGCCCCGCACACACGGAGGCTGATTCCTTGGGTGCCCAGAAAGTGTATGACAGACGTAGGTTCCCTAGCACTCTCCTCCCCAGCAGAGACATGTGCAGGTGTTTGGGGCCTGATCCTGCGTGTCTGGGTTCCTGCCCACAGCCCCAACTCAGGGGAAGCAGCCCCTGAGGCAAGACCTGCTGGAGGAGCCCTGCGCCCCCGCCTGATAGGCGAGTGCACAGCCAGCAGGGAAGCGAGCCTCCTCGGGGGAAGAGGAGGCAGCAAGTCCCCGTCAAGCTGAAATCCCTGCTTACACGAAGCTAAGTGCGACTCCAGTACGGCAGATCTCTAGCTCTGTTCAGAGGCCCGATCTGGCAGAGTTCCTGGCACCAAGATGCTCTGCCATAGGCGAGCCTTGCGCAGACTTGCCTTGCTTTAAGGCTCCCTCCCCAGGAAGGAGCAGGCTGTGTGAGGCTCGGAAACGCCACTGGCGCCTTCCTGGCTTCAGCTCTACCCCTGCCTTGCCTTTGCACTTAGGTCCCAAGCGTCCTTGAGGAGGGCTTAGGGGCTGGTGGGTTGCACACTGCCAAGGGCTCCAGCAGTGAAAGCTCTGTCAGAGGGAAGCGAAGGGCAACAGCAGGGCTCCTTCAGCGGTTCCTTGGCCGCCCAGACAAAGCTCCGCACGGAGAGCACCAGGTTCCAAGGGCCCCTGGCTGGGTTTTGCATCCCCACACTCCAGAGGCTGACTCCGTGGGTGCCTAGAAAGTGTGTGAGAGACGTAGGTTCCCTAGCACTCTCCTCCCCAGCAGAGACATGTGCAGGTGGTTGGGGCCTTATCCTGCGTGTCTGGGTTCCCGCCCACAGCCTCAACTCAGGGGAAGCAGCCCCTGAGGCAAGACCTGCTGGAGGAGCCCTGCGCGCCCGCCTGATAGGCGAGAGCACAGCCAGCAGTGTAGCGAGCCTCCTCGGGAGAAGAGGAGGCAGCCGAGCCCAGTCAAGAGGAAAGCCCTGCTTGCACGGAGCTAAGTGGGCCTCCAGTACGGCAGAGCTCTAGCTCTGCTCAGAGCCCCGATCTGGCAGAGTTTCTGGCGCGAGGCTGCTCGGCCGGGGGCTCGCCTTGCCCAGACTTGCCTTGCTTTTAGGCTCCCTCCCCAGGAAGGAGCTGTCTGAGCGAGCCTGGGAGACGCCACTGGTGCCTTCCTTGCCTCAGCTCCAATCCTGCCTTGCCTTTGCACATAGGTGCCAGGCGTCGTTGGGGAGGGCTTAGGGGGTGGTGGGTTGCACACTGCCAAGGGCTTCAGCAGTGAGAGCTCTGTCAGAGGGAAGGGAAGGGCAACTGCAGGGCTCCTCCAGCGGTTTCTAGGCCGCCTAGAATCAGCGCCGCACCGAGAGCACCAGGCTCCCAGGGCCCCTGGCTGGGGTTTTCAGCCCCGCACACACGGAGGCTGATTCCTTGGGTGCCCAGAAAGTGTATGACAGACGTAGGTTCCCTAGCACTCTCCTCCCCAGCAGAGACATGTGCAGGTGGTTGGGGCCTGATCCTGCGTGTCTGGGTTCCTGCCCACAGCCCCAACTCAGGGGAAGCAGCCCCTGAGGCAAGACCTGCTGGAGGAGCCCTGCGCCCCCGCCTGATAGGCGAGTGCACAGCCAGCAGGGAAGCGAGCCTCCTCGGGGAAGAGGAGGCAGCCCAGCCCCGTCAAGTTGAAAGCCCTGCTTGCACGGAGCTAAGTGCGCCTCCAGTACGGCAGAGCTCTAGCTCTGCTCAGAGCCCCGATCTGGCAGAGTTCCTGGCGCGAGGCTGCTCTGCCGGGGCTAGCCTTGCCCAGACTTGCCTTGCTTTTAGGCTGCCTCTCCAGGAAGGAGCAGGCAGCAGGAGCCTGGGAGTCGCCACTGGCGCCTTTCTTGCCTCAGCTCCAATCCTGCCTTGCCTTTGCACTTAGGTCCCAGTCCTCCTTAAGGAGAGCTTAGGGGCTGGTGGGTTGCACACTGCCAAGGGCTCCAGCAGTGAGAATTCTGTCAGAGGGAAGGGAAGGGCAACTGCAGGGCTCCTCCAGCGGTTGCTTGGCCGCCCAGATTCAGCGCCACACGGAGAGCACCAGGCTCCCAGGCCCCTGGCTGGGGTTTTCAGCCCCGCACACACGGAGGCTGATTCCTTGGGTGCCCAGAAAGTGTATGACAGACGTAGGTTCCCTAGCACTCTCCTCCCCAGCAGAGACATGTGCAGGTGTTTGGGGCCTGATCCTGCGTGTCTGGGTTCCTGCCCACAGCCCCAACTCAGGGGAAGCAGCCCCTGAGGCAAGACCTGCTGGAGGAGCCCTGCGCCCCGCCTGATAGGCGAGTGCACAGCCAGCAGGGAAGCGAGCCTCCTCGGGGGAAGAGGAGGCAGCAAGTCCCCGTCAAGCTGAAATCCCTGCTTACACGAAGCTAAGTGCGACTCCAGTACGGCAGATCTCTAGCTCTGTTCAGAGGCCCGATCTGGCAGAGTTCCTGGCACCAAGATGCTCTGCCATAGGCGAGCCTTGCGCAGACTTGCCTTGCTTTAAGGCTCCCTCCCCAGGAAGGAGCAGGCTGTGTGAGGCTCGGAAACGCCACTGGCGCCTTCCTGGCTTCAGCTCTACCCCTGCCTTGCCTTTGCACTTAGGTCCCAAGCGTCCTTGAGGAGGGCTTAGGGGCTGGTGGGTTGCACACTGCCAAGGGCTCCAGCAGTGAAAGCTCTGTCAGAGGGAAGCGAAGGGCAACAGCAGGGCTCCTTCAGCGGTTCCTTGGCCGCCCAGACAAAGCTCCGCACGGAGAGCACCAGGTTCCAAGGGCCCCTGGCTGGGTTTTGCATCCCCACACTCCCAGAGGCTGACTCCGTGGGTGCCTAGAAAGTGTGTGAGAGACGTAGGTTCCCTAGCACTCTCCTCCCCAGCAGAGACATGTGCAGGTGGTTGGGGCCTTATCCTGCGTGTCTGGGTTCCCGCCCACAGCCTCAACTCAGGGGAAGCAGCCCCTGAGGCAAGACCTGCTGGAGGAGCCCTGCGCGCCCGCCTGATAGGCGAGAGCACAGCCAGCAGTGTAGCGAGCCTCCTCGGGAGAAGAGGAGGCAGCCGAGCCCAGTCAAGAGGAAAGCCCTGCTTGCACGGAGCTAAGTGGGCCTCCAGTACGGCAGAGCTCTAGCTCTGCTCAGAGCCCCGATCTGGCAGAGTTTCTGGCGCGAGGCTGCTCGGCCGGGGGCTCGCCTTGCCCAGACTTGCCTTGCTTTTAGGCTCCCTCCCCAGGAAGGAGCTGTCTGAGCGAGCCTGGGAGACGCCACTGGTGCCTTCCTTGCCTCAGCTCCAATCCTGCCTTGCCTTTGCACATAGGTGCCAGGCGTCGTTGGGAGGGCTTAGGGGGTGGTGGGTTGCACACTGCCAAGGGCTTCAGCAGTGAGAGCTCTGTCAGAGGGAAGGGAAGGGCAACTGCAGGGCTCCTCCAGCGGTTTCTAGGCCGCCTAGAATCAGCGCCGCACCGAGAGCACCAGGCTCCCAGGGCCCCTGGCTGGGGTTTTCAGCCCCGCACACACGGAGGCTGATTCCTTGGGTGCCCAGAAAGTGTATGACAGACGTAGGTTCCCTAGCACTCTCCTCCCCAGCAGAGACATGTGCAGGTGGTTGGGGCCTGATCCTGCGTGTCTGGGTTCCTGCCCACAGCCCCAACTCAGGGGAAGCAGCCCCTGAGGCAAGACCTGCTGGAGGAGCCCTGCGCCCCCGCCTGATAGGCGAGTGCACAGCCAGCAGGGAAGCGAGCCTCCTCGGGGGAAGAGGAGGCAGCCCAGCCCCGTCAAGTTGAAAGCCCTGCTTGCACGGAGCTAAGTGCGCCTCCAGTACGGCAGAGCTCTAGCTCTGCTCAGAGCCCCGATCTGGCAGAGTTCCTGGCGCGAGGCTGCTCTGCCGGGGGCTAGCCTTGCCCAGACTTGCCTTGCTTTTAGGCTGCCTCTCCAGGAAGGAGCAGGCAGCAGGAGCCTGGGAGTCGCCACTGGCGCCTTTCTTGCCTCAGCTCCAATCCTGCCTTGCCTTTGCACTTAGGTCCCAGTCCTCCTTAAGGAGAGCTTAGGGGCTGGTGGGTTGCACACTGCCAAGGGCTCCAGCAGTGAGAATTCTGTCAGAGGGAAGGGAAGGGCAACTGCAGGGCTCCTCCAGCGGTTGCTTGGCCGCCCAGATTCAGCGCCACACGGAGAGCACCAGGCTCCCAGGGCCCCTGGCTGGGGTTTTCAGCCCCGCACACACGGAGGCTGATTCCTTGGGTGCCCAGAAAGTGTATGACAGACGTAGGTTCCCTAGCACTCTCCTCCCCAGCAGAGACATGTGCAGGTGTTTGGGGCCTGATCCTGCGTGTCTGGGTTCCTGCCCACAGCCCCAACTCAGGGGAAGCAGCCCCTGAGGCAAGACCTGCTGGAGGAGCCCTGCGCCCCCGCCTGATAGGCGAGTGCACAGCCAGCAGGGAAGCGAGCCTCCTCGGGGGAAGAGGAGGCAGCAAGTCCCCGTCAAGCTGAAATCCCTGCTTACACGAAGCTAAGTGCGACTCCAGTACGGCAGATCTCTAGCTCTGTTCAGAGGCCCGATCTGGCAGAGTTCCTGGCACCAAGATGCTCTGCCATAGGCGAGCCTTGCGCAGACTTGCCTTGCTTTAAGGCTCCCTCCCCAGGAAGGAGCAGGCTGTGTGAGGCTCGGAAACGCCACTGGCGCCTTCCTGGCTTCAGCTCTACCCCTGCCTTGCCTTTGCACTTAGGTCCCAAGCGTCCTTGAGGAGGGCTTAGGGGCTGGTGGGTTGCACACTGCCAAGGGCTCCAGCAGTGAAAGCTCTGTCAGAGGGAAGCGAAGGGCAACAGCAGGGCTCCTTCAGCGGTTCCTTGGCCGCCCAGACAAAGCTCCGCACGGAGAGCACCAGGTTCCAAGGGCCCCTGGCTGGGTTTTGCATCCCCACACTCCCAGAGGCTGACTCCGTGGGTGCCTAGAAAGTGTGTGAGAGACGTAGGTTCCCTAGCACTCTCCTCCCCAGCAGAGACATGTGCAGGTGGTTGGGGCCTTATCCTGCGTGTCTGGGTTCCCGCCCACAGCCTCAACTCAGGGGAAGCAGCCCCTGAGGCAAGACCTGCTGGAGGAGCCCTGCGCGCCCGCCTGATAGGCGAGAGCACAGCCAGCAGTGTAGCGAGCCTCCTCGGGAGAAGAGGAGGCAGCCGAGCCCAGTCAAGAGGAAAGCCCTGCTTGCACGGAGCTAAGTGCGCCTCCAGTACGGCAGAGCTCTAGCTCTGCTCAGAGCCCCGATCTGGCAGAGTTTCTGGCGCGAGGCTGCTCGGCCGGGGGCTCGCCTTGCCCAGACTTGCCTTGCTTTTAGGCTCCCTCCCCAGGAAGGAGCTGTCTGAGCGAGCCTGGGAGACGCCACTGGTGCCTTCCTTGCCTCAGCTCCAATCCTGCCTTGCCTTTGCACATAGGTGCCAGGCGTCGGGCTTAGGGGTGGTGGGTTGCACACTGCCAAGGGCTTCAGCAGTGAGAGCTCTGTCAGAGGGAAGGGAAGGGCAACTGCAGGGCTCCTCCAGCGGTTTCTAGGCCGCCTAGAATCAGCGCCGCACCGAGAGCACCAGGCTCCCAGGGCCCCTGGCTGGGGTTTTCAGCCCCGCACACACGGAGGCTGATTCCTTGGGTGCCCAGAAAGTGTATGACAGACGTAGGTTCCCTAGCACTCTCCTCCCCAGCAGAGACATGTGCAGGTGTTTGGGGCCTGATCCTGCGTGTCTGGGTTCCTGCCCACAGCCCCAACTCAGGGGAAGCAGCCCCTGAGGCAAGACCTGCTGGAGGAGCCCTGCGCCCCCGCCTGATAGGCGAGTGCACAGCCAGCAGGGAAGCGAGCCTCCTCGGGGGAAGAGGAGGCAGCCCAGCCCCGTCAAGTTGAAAGCCCTGCTTGCACGGAGCTAAGTGCGCCTCCAGTACGGCAGAGCTCTAGCTCTGCTCAGAGCCCCGATCTGGCAGAGTTCCTGGCGCGAGGCTGCTCTGCCGGGGGCTAGCCTTGCCCAGACTTGCCTTGCTTTTAGGCTGCCTCTCCAGGAAGGAGCAGGCAGCAGGAGCCTGGGAGTCGCCACTGGCGCCTTTCTTGCCTCAGCTCCAATCCTGCCTTGCCTTTGCACTTAGGTCCCAGTCCTCCTTAAGGAGAGCTTAGGGGCTGGTGGGTTGCACACTGCCAAGGGCTCCAGCAGTGAGAATTCTGTCAGAGGGAAGGGAAGGGCAACTGCAGGGCTCCTCCAGCGGTTGCTTGGCCGCCCAGATTCAGCGCCACACGGAGAGCACCAGGCTCCCAGGGCCCCTGGCTGGGGTTTTCAGCCCCGCACACACGGAGGCTGATTCCTTGGGTGCCCAGAAAGTGTATGACAGACGTAGGTTCCCTAGCACTCTCCTCCCCAGCAGAGACATGTGCAGGTGTTTGGGGCCTGATCCTGCGTGTCTGGGTTCCTGCCCACAGCCCCAACTCAGGGGAAGCAGCCCCTGAGGCAAGACCTGCTGCGCCCCCGCCTGATAGGCGAGTGCACAGCCAGCAGGGAAGCGAGCCTCGGGGGAAGAGGAGGCAGCAAGTCCCCGTCAAGCTGAAATCCCTGCTTACACGAAGCTAAGTGCGACTCCAGTACGGCAGATCTCTAGCTCTGTTCAGAGGCCCGATCTGGCAGAGTTCCTGGCACCAAGATGCTCTGCCATAGGCGAGCCTTGCGCAGACTTGCCTTGCTTTAAGGCTCCCTCCCCAGGAAGGAGCAGGCTGTGTGAGGCTCGGAAACGCCACTGGCGCCTTCCTGGCTTCAGCTCTACCCCTGCCTTGCCTTTGCACTTAGGTCCCAAGCGTCCTTGAGGAGGGCTTAGGGGCTGGTGGGTTGCACACTGCCAAGGGCTCCAGCAGTGAAAGCTCTGTCAGAGGGAAGCGAAGGGCAACAGCAGGGCTCCTTCAGCGGTTCCTTGGCCGCCCAGACAAAGCTCCGCACGGAGAGCACCAGGTTCCAAGGGCCCCTGGCTGGGTTTTGCATCCCCACACTCCCAGAGGCTGACTCCGTGGGTGCCTAGAAAGTGTGTGAGAGACGTAGGTTCCCTAGCACTCTCCTCCCCAGCAGAGACATGTGCAGGTGGTTGGGGCCTGATCCTGCGTGTCTGGGTTCCCGCCCACAGCCCAACTCAGGGGAAGCAGCCCCTGAGGCAAGACCTGCTGGAGGAGCCCTGCGCGCCCGCCTGATAGGCGAGAGCACAGCCAGCAGTGTAGCGAGCCTCCTCGGGAGAAGAGGAGGCAGCCGAGCCCAGTCAAGAGGAAAGCCCTGCTTGCACGGAGCTAAGTGCGCCTCCAGTACGGCAGAGCTCTAGCTCTGCTCAGAGCCCCGATCTGGCAGAGTTTCTGGCGCGAGGCTGCTCGGCCGGGGGCTCGCCTTGCCCAGACTTGCCTTGCTTTTAGGCTCCCTCCCAGGAAGGAGCTGTCTGAGCGAGCCTGGGAGACGCCACTGGCGCCTTCCTTGCCTCAGCTCCAATCCTGCCTTGCCTTTGCACATAGGTGCCAGGCGTCGTTGGGAGGGCTTAGGGGGTGGTGGGTTGCACACTGCCAAGGGCTTCAGCAGTGAGAGCTCTGTCAGAGGGAAGGGAAGGGCAACTGCAGGGCTCCTCCAGCGGTTTCTAGGCCGCCTAGAATCAGCGCCGCACCGAGAGCACCAGGCTCCCAGGGCCCCTGGCTGGGGTTTTCAGCCCCGCACACACGGAGGCTGATTCCTTGGGTGCCCAGAAAGTGTATGACAGACGTAGGTTCCCTAGCACTCTCCTCCCCAGCAGAGACATGTGCAGGTGTTTGGGGCCTGATCCTGCGTGTCTGGGTTCCTGCCCACAGCCCCAACTCAGGGGAAGCAGCCCCTGAGGCAAGACCTGCTGGAGGAGCCCTGCGCCCCCGCCTGATAGGCGAGTGCACAGCCAGCAGGGAAGCGAGCCTCCTCGGGGGAAGAGGAGGCAGCCCAGCCCCGTCAAGTTGAAAGCCCTGCTTGCACGGAGCTAAGTGCGCCTCCAGTACGGCAGAGCTCTAGCTCTGCTCAGAGCCCGATCTGGCAGAGTTCCTGGCGCGAGGCTGCTCTGCCGGGGCTAGCCTTGCCCAGACTTGCCTTGCTTTTAGGCTGCCTCTCCAGGAAGGAGCAGGCAGCAGGAGCCTGGGAGTCGCCACTGGCGCCTTTCTTGCCTCAGCTCCAATCCTGCCTTGCCTTTGCACTTAGGTCCCAGGCGTCCTTGGGAGGCTTAGGGGCTGGTGGGTTGCACACTGCCAAGGGCTCCAGCAGTGAGAACTCTGTCAGAGGGAAGGGAAGGGCAACTGCAGGGCTCCTCCAGCGGTTGCTTGGCCGCCCAGATTCAGCGCCACACGGAGAGCACCAGGCTCCCAGGGCCCCTGGCTGGGGTTTTCAGCCCCGCTGACGGGGCGCCCAGAAAGTGTATGACAGACGTAGGTTCCCTAGCACTCTCCTCCCCAGCAGAGACATGTGCAGGTGTTTGGGGCCTGATCCTGCGTGTCTGGGTTCCTGCCCACAGCCCCAACTCAGGGGAAGCAGCCCCTGAGGCAAGACCTGCTGGAGGAGCCCTGCGCCCCCGCCTGATAGGCGAGTGCACAGCCAGCAGGGAAGCGAGCCTCCTCGGGGGAAGAGGAGGCAGCCCAGCCCCGTCAAGTTGAAAGCCCTGCTTGCATGGAGCTAAGTGCGCCTCAGTACAGCAGATCTCTAACTCTGTTCAGAGGCCCGATCTGGCAGAGTTCCTGGCACCAAGATGCTCTGCCATAGGCGAGCCTTGCGCAGACTTGCCTTGCTTTTAGGCTCCCTCCCCAGGAAGGAGCAGGCTGAGTGAGGCTCGGAAACGCCACTGGCGCCTTCCTGGCTTCAGCTCTACCCCTGCCTTGCCTTTGCACTTAGTTCCCAGCGTCCTTGAGGAGGGCTTAGGGGCTGGTGGGTTGCACACTGCCAAGGGCTCCAGCAGTGAAAGCTCTGTCAGAGGGAAGCGAAGGGCAACAGCAGGGCTCCTCCAGCGGTTCCTTGGCCGCCCAGACTAAGCGCCGCACGGAGAGCACCAGGTTCCAAGGGCCCCTGGCTGGGTTTTGCATCCCCACACTCCCAGAGGCTGACTCCGTGTGTGCCTAGAAAGTGTGTGAGAGACGTATGTTCCCTAGCACTCTCCTCCCCAGCAGAGACATGTGTTTGGGAGGGCTTAGGGATCGCTGAGTTCCACACTTCCAAGGGCTCCAGCACTGAGAGCTCTGTCGACGGGAAGGGAAGGGCAACTGCAGAGCTCCTTCAGCTGTTGCTTGGCTGTCCAGACTCAGCGCCACATTGAGAGCACCATGCACCCAGGGCCCCTGGGTGGTGTCTGCAGCCAGCAGGCTGGCGACTCACTTGTGGTCTCCCATCATTTGCCTGAAATACATAGGTTCCCTAATGCTCTTCTCCCCAGCAGAGCTGTGTGCAGGTTGTTGGGGCCTGCCCCTGCGTGTCTGGGTTCCCGCCCACAACCCCAGCTCAGGGGAAGTAACCCCTGAGCCAAGACCTGCAGGAGGCGAGGTATGGCTCCGCCTGGAAGCCGAGTGCACAGGACAAGTGGAAGGGAGCCTCCTCCGGGGAAGAGGAGGCAGCCCAGTCGCCTGCTGCTGCAAGCCTTGCTGGGGTGGAGCCGAGTGCGCCTCCAGTATGGCAGAGCTCCAGCTCCGCTGAGAGCCCTGATCTGGCAGAGTTCCTTGCGCGAGGCTGCTCTGCCTGGGGCGAGCCTTGCCCAGACTTGCCTGGCTTCTAGACTTCCTGCCCAGGAAGGAGCAGTCTGCACGAGGTTGGGAGACGCCACTGGCACCTTCCTGGCCTCAGCTCTGCTCCTGCCTTGCCTTTGCACCTAGGCCCCAGGCGTTCTTGTGGTGGCTTAGGGGCCGGTGGCTTCCACACTGCCAAGGGCTCCAACAGTGAGAGCTCTGTTCGAGGGAAATGAAGGGTATATTTGGAATGCAATCGTTTATCAGATGTGAGACCCACACCTTCACCCTGAACCCTCACCCCGAGCCCTTACCCTCGCCCTCACCCACACCCTCACCCTGAACCCTTACCCTCACCCTCACCTTGAAGCCTTACCCTCACCCTCACCCCTAACCCTAACCCTCACGCCTCACCCCTCACCCTAACAAGTTGGGGGGCTGTTCTGCACACTGTAACCTTAACCCTTCCCTCACCCGACACCCTATCCACATCCTAACCCTAACCCACTTCATAGTCACGCCCTCAACCCTATACTTACCCTTGAAGTACGTACCTGCATCATCTTCGTTTTGGACACTTCCCATGCATAACAAAAGACAAGGTTGGAATGTTTCAAACATCGATCCAAGACCCATTATCCACATAAAAGGGATATAAATACTCTGATCACATCATTTAAATCTCTTGCATCACCAAAATACCTCTCCACCACGTATCCAATCGCCATTGATGGATCACATCTATCTCATACATTTTATAACTTAGCAATCAGATACGCACCCGTAATCTGGGTAATTATATACACAGGATATATTGATACCATAAATATTTCAACAAATTCCACTTTCTACGATGAGTTCAATCTTCACAAAAGTAGGATGAACGGCACCTGTTTCCACTAGGATCCATAGCATTGCACAAAGTGACAGTGAGCGTGAAAATCTTAATGATGACCACCGGAAAGAAGGTCAGCACGGCTGATATCACAGATTTTTCAGTGTTCCAATACGACTTCTACCCAAATCCATAAAGAAAGACATATGCATAGGAAACTACAAATTGAAAGCAAGTCTATTGAGATAAATATTGGACATCAATTGTATGAATCTTTAAGGCATCACTGCAGACATTCTTCAGACATTCTTCAAATTCATAGAATGACAACAAAGTATGGCTACGTACAATCCATTCGGTTTTATAAACCACTCATGAATAACCTCACAAGCCATTGAAAACCAGATGACACTTTCAAATAGCTTTGATCTACAAACAAGGCTGTAAGACAGAAAGTTAAAATCGAAATACATGAACTAAATCCTCAATAGATATGAAAACATCCCTTGGTAGTGAAGTCGATTCACATTAGTTATTAGGGCTTTCATGCACAGATCCACGGGGCATATACAGAACCATTCCTCCAACAAAACTGAAGAATGACTTTAAAATCGCAAACAAAACATGAGTATATGTGTTCACACACTTCATGGAGCAAGGGTTTCTTCGATCTGAAAACTGGCGTCGATGAAGGACTGTGTGAAGAAGACTTCAAAGTCTATTTGGCAAACACAGCCTACGTTGGCTATATTTAGTCCTCAGATGAATGGAATGTCATGAGTACTGGGCGTTTCAAAGAAGCAGCCTGTGAAGCTCTGGACGCTTATTGGGATGCGTGGTATACCACATTCACACGTTTCAGTAGCATTGGTGCAAAAACGATACACTTCTCAGGGGAAGCTTCTACATGGACTCTTGGGATCAGAGCTCTAACTCATACACACATACTTTTCCTTTGAAAATGATCCTGCATGATAAGCAAACAAAACACTGGATGAACACCTAGACGGTGAGCTCTGTACTAAATGATTTGAAAGCCAGTAGATGGAATGAGCTGATGAGGAAGACTACAAACGAGTCATCTTCTTCAACTTGGTCAAACTGCTCATAGTCATACAAGTGAATGAAAAGTGGAGCCTGTTGTCATTCAATCTGTTGAAAAGAAAGAGAATAATACAACAAATTAGCAAATCTTATTTTCTTCATAAACATTATATTATTTCTGCACAGCTTTCTTACTGGCATGAATAGAATATCTGCAATAATCACTTGTCACAGTGAAATGGATTCACATTCGATATCGATTTTGAATTGATGCCATATGTGACTT